>NW_027485690.1:0-32451 GCF_050908995.1 Andrena cerasifolii
CAACGAAACAACGAAACAACGAAACAACGAAACAACGAAACAACGAAACAACGAAACAACGAAACAACGAAACAACGAAACAACGAAACAACGAAACAACGAAACAACGAAACAACGAAACAACGAAACAACGAAACAACGAACCAACGAACCAACGAACCAAGGAACAAACGAACCAACGAACCAACGAACCGACGAACCAACGAACCAACGAACCTTCGAACCAACGAACCAACGATCCAACGATCCAACGAACCAACGAACCTTCGAACCAACGAACCAACGATCCAACGAACCAACGAACCAACGAACCAACGAACAAACGAACCAACGAACCAACGAACCAACGAACCAACGAACAAACGAACAAACGAACAAACGAACCAACGAACCAACGAACCAACGAACCAACGAACCAACGAACCAACGAACAAACGAACAAACGAACAAACGAACAAACGAACAAACGAACAAACGAACAAATGAACAAACGAACAAACGAACAAACGAAAAAACGAAGAATCAGACAAAGAAACAAACGAACCAAAGAAACAACGAAACAACGAAACAACGAAACAACGAAGCAACGAAACAACGAAACAACGAAACAACGAAACAACGAAACAACGAAACAACGAAACAACGAAACAACGAAACAACGAAACAACGAAACAACGAAACAACGAAACAACGAAACAACGAAACAACGAAACAACGAAACAACGAAACAACGAAACAACGAAACAACGAAACAACGAAACAACGAAACAACGAAACAACGAAACAACGAAACAACGAAACAACGAAACAACGAAACAGCGAAACAGCGAAACAGCGAAACAGCGAAACAGCGAAACAACGAAACAACGAAACAACGAAACAACGAAACAACGAAACAACGAAACAACGAAACAACGAACCAACGAACCAACGAACCAACGAACCAACGAACCAACGAACCAACGAAACAACGAAACAACGAAACAACGAAACAACGAAACAACGAAACAACGAAACAACGAAACAACGAAACAACGAAGCAACGAAACAACGAAACAACGAAACAACGAAACAACGAAACAACGAAACAACGAAACAACGAAGCAACGAAACAACGAAACAACGAAACAACGAAACAACGAAACAACGAAACAACGAAACAACGAACCAACGAAACAACGAAACAACGAAACAACGAAACAACGAAACAACGAAACAACGAACCAACGAACCAACGAACAAACGAACAAAAGAACCAACGAACCAACGAACCAACGAACAAACGAACAAACGAACAAATGAACAAACGATCCAACGAACAAACGAACAAACGAACAAATGAACAAACGAACAAACGAACAAACGAAAAAACGAAGAATCAGACAAAGAAACAAACGAACCAAAGAAACAACGAAACAACGAAACAACGAAACAACGAAGCAACGAAACAACGAAACAACGAAACAACGAAACAACGAAACAACGAAACAACGAAACAACGAAACAACGAAACAACGAAACAACGAAACAACGAAGCAACGAAACAACGAAACAACGAAACAACGAAACAACGAAACAACGAAACAACGAAACAACGAAACAACGAAACAACGAAACAACGAAACAACGAAACAACGAAACAACGAAACAACGAAACAACGAAACAACGAAACAACGAAACAACGAACCAACGATCCAACGAACAAACGAACAAACGAGCAAACGAAGAAACGAACAAACGAGCAAACGAAGAAACGAACAAACGAACAAAAGAACAAACGAACAAACGAACAAACGAACAAACGAACAAACGAACAAACGAACAAACGAACAAACGAACAAACGAACAAACGAACAAACGAACAAACGAACAAACGAACAAACGAACAAACGAACAAACGAACAAACGAACAAACGAACAAACGAACAAACGAACAAACGAAGAATCAGACAAAGAAACAAACGAACCAAAGAAACAACGAAACAACGAAACAACGAAACAACGAAACAACGAAACAACGAAACAACGAAACAACGAAACAACGAAACAACGAAACAACGAAACAACGAAACAACGAAACAACGAAACAACGAAACAACGAAACAACGAAACAACGAAACAACGAACAACGAAACAACGAAACAACGAAACAACGAAACAACGAAACAACGAAACAACGAAACAACGAAACAACGAAACAACGAAACAACGAAACAACGAAACAACGAAACAACGAAACAACGAAACAACGAAACAACGAAACAACGAAACAACGAAACAACGAACCAACGAACCAACGAACCAACGAACCAACGAACCAACGAACCAACGAAACCAACGAACCAACGAACAAACGAACAAAAGAACCAACGAACCAACGAACCAACGAACAAACGAACAAACGAACAAACGAACAAGCGAACAAACGAACAAATGAACAAACGTTCCAACGAACAAACGAACAAACGAGCAAACGAAGAAACGAACAAACGAACAAACGAACAAACGAACAAACGAACAAACGAACAAACGAACAAACGAACAAACGAAGAAACAGACAAAGAAACAAACGAACCAAAGAAACAACGAAACAACGAAACAACGAAACAACGAAACAACGAAACAACGAAACAACGAAACAACGAAACAACGAAACAACGAAACAACGAAACAACGAAACAACGAAACAACGAAACAACGAAACAACGAAACAACGAAACAACGAAACAACGAAACAACGAACCAACGAACCAACGAACCAAGGAACAAACGAACCAACGAACCAACGAACCGACGAACCAACGAACCAACGAACCTTCGAACCAACGAACCAACGATCCAACGATCCAACGAACCAACGAACCTTCGAACCAACGAACCAACGATCCAACGAACCAACGAACCAACGAACCAACGAACAAACGAACCAACGAACCAACGAACCAACGAACCAACGAACAAACGAACAAACGAACAAACGAACCAACGAACCAACGAACCAACGAACCAACGAACCAACGAACCAACGAACAAACGAACAAACGAACAAACGAACAAACGAACAAACGAACAAACGAACCAACGACCTAACGAACCAACGAACCAACGAACCAAAGAACCAACGAACCAACGAACTAACGAACCAACGAACCAACGAACAAACGAACAAAAGAACAAATGAACAAACGAACAAACGAACAAACGAACAAAGAGACAAAGAAACAAAAGAACTAACGAAACAACGAAACAACGAAACAACGAAACAACGAAACAACGAAACAACGAAACAACGAAACAACGAAACAACGAAACAACGAAACAACGAAACAACGAAACAACGAAACAACGAAACAACGAAACAACGAAACAACGAAACAACGAAACAACGAAACAACGAAACAACGAAACAACGAAACAACGAAACAACGAAACAACGAAACAACGAAACAACGAAACAACGAAACAACGAAACAACGAAACAACGAAACAACGAAACAACGAAACAACGAAACAACGAAACAACGAAACAACGAAACAACGAAACAACGAAACAACGAAACAACGAAACAACGAAACAACGAAACAACGAAACAACGAAACAACGAAACAACGAAACAACGAAACAACGAAACAACGAAACAACGAAACAACGAAACAACGAAACAACGAAACAACGAAACAACGAAACAACGAAACAACGAAACAACGAAACAACGAAACAACGATACAACGAAACAACGAAACAACGAAACAACGAAACAACGAAACAACGAAACAACGAAACAACGAAACAACGAAACAACGAAACAACGAAACAACGAAACAACGAAACAACGAAACAACGAAACAACGAAACAACGAAACAACGAAACAACGAAACAACGAAACAACGAAACAACGAAACAACGAAACAACGAAACAACGAAACAACGAAACAACGAAACAACGAAACAACGAAACAACGAAACAACGAAACAACGAAACAACGAAACAACGAAACAGCGAAACAGCGAAACAGCGAAACAGCGAAACAGCGAAACAGCGAAACAGCGAAACAGCGAAACAGCGAAACAACGAAACAACGAAACAACGAAACAACGAAACAACGAAACAACGAAACAACGAAACAACGAAACAACGAAACAACGAAACAACGAAACAACGAAACAACGAAACAACGAAACAACGAAACAACGAAACAACGAAACAACGAAACAACGAAACAACGTAACAACGTAACAACGAAACAACGAAACAACGAAACAACGAAACAACGAAACAACGAAACAACGAAACAACGAAACAACGAACCAACGAACCAACGAACCAACGAACCAACGAACCAACGAACCAACGAAACAACGAAACAACGAACCAACGAACCAACGAACCAACGAACCAACGAACCAACGAAACAACGAAACAACGAAACAACGAAACAACGAAACAACGAAACAACGAAACAACGAAACAACGAAACAACGAAACAACGAAGCAACGAAACAACGAAACAACGAAACAACGAAACAACGAAACAACGAAACAACGAAACAACGAACCAACGAAACAACGAAACAACGAAACAACGAAACAACGAAACAACGAACCAACGAACCAACGAACAAACGAACAAAAGAACCAACGAACCAACGAACCAACGAACAAACGAACAAACGAACAAATGAACAAACGATCCAACGAACAAACGAACAAACGAACAAATGAACAAACGAACAAACGAACAAACGAAAAAACGAAGAATCAGACAAAGAAACAAACGAACCAAAGAAACAACGAAACAACGAAACAACGAAACAACGAAGCAACGAAACAACGAAACAACGAAACAACGAAACAACGAAACAACGAAACAACGAAACAACGAAACAACGAAACAACGAAACAACGAAGCAACGAAACAACGAAACAACGAAACAACGAAACAACGAAACAACGAAACAACGAAACAACGAAACAACGAAACAACGAAACAACGAAACAACGAAACAACGAAACAACGAAACAACGAAACAACGAAACAACGAAACAACGAAACAACGAAACAACGAAACAACGAAACAACGAACCAACGATCCAACGAACAAACGAACAAACGAGCAAACGAAGAAACGAACAAACGAGCAAACGAAGAAACGAACAAACGAACAAAAGAACAAACGAACAAACGAACAAACGAACAAACGAACAAACGAACAAACGAACAAACGAACAAACGAACAAACGAACAAACGAACAAACGAACAAACGAACAAACGAACAAACGAACAAACGAACAAACGAACAAACGAACAAAGGAACAAACGAAGAATCAGACAAAGAAACAAACGAACCAAAGAAACAACGAAACAACGAAACAACGAAACAACGAAACAACGAAACAACGAAACAACGAAACAACGAAACAACGAAACAACGAAACAACGAAACAACGAAACAACGAAACAACGAAACAACGAAACAACGAAACAACGTAACAACGTAACAACGAAACAACGAAACAACGAAACAACGAAACAACGAAACAACGAAACAACGAAACAACGAAACAACGAACCAACGAACCAACGAACCAACGAACCAACGAACCAACGAACCAACGAACCAACGAAACAACGAACCAACGAACCAACGAACCAACGAACCAACGAACCAACGAAACAACGAAACAACGAAACAACGAAACAACGAAACAACGAAACAACGAAACAACGAAACAACGAAACAACGAAACAACGAAACAACGAAACAACGAAACAACGAAACAACGAAACAACGAAACAACGAAACAACGAAACAACGAAACAACGAAACAACGAAACAACGAAACAACGAAACAACGAAGCAACGAAACAACGAAACAACGAAACAACGAAACAACGAAACAACGAAACAACGAAACAACGAAACAACGAAACAACGAAACAACGAAACAACGAAACAACGAAACAACAACGAACCAACGAACCAACGAACCAACGAACCAACGAACCAACGAACCAACGAACCAACGAACAAACGAACAAACGAACAAACGAACAAACGAACAAACGATCCAACGAACAAACGAGCAAACGAAGAAACGAACAAACGAACAAAAGAACAAAAGAACAAACGAACAAACGAACAAACGAACAAACGAACAAAAGAACCAACGAACCAACGAACCAACGAACAAACGAACAAACGAACAAATGAACAAACGATCCAACGAACAAACGAACAAACGAGCAAACGAAGAAACGAACAAACGAACAAAAGAACAAACGAACAAACGAACAAACGAACAAACGAACAAACGAACAAACGAACAAACGAACAAACGAACAAACGAACAAACGAACAAACGAACAAACGAACAAACGAACAAACGAACAAACGAACAAACGAACAAACGAACAAACGAAGAAACAGACAAAGAAACAAACGAACCAAAGAAACAACGAAACAACGAAACAACGAAACAACGAAACAACGAAACAACGAAACAACGAAACAACGAAACAACGAAACAACGAAGCAACGAAACAACGAAACAACGAAACAACGAAACAACGAAACAACGAAACAACGAAACAACGAACCAACGAAACAACGAAACAACGAAACAACGAAACAACGAAACAACGAAACAACGAAACAACGAACCAACGAACCAACGAACAAACGAACAAAAGAACCAACGAACCAACGAACCAACGAACAAACGAACAAACGAACAAATGAACAAACGATCCAACGAACAAACGAACAAACGAACAAATGAACAAACGAACAAACGAACAAACGAACAAACGAACAAACGAAAAAACGAAGAATTAGACAAAGAAACAAACGAACCAAAGAAACAACGAAACAACGAAACAACGAAACAACGAAGCAACGAAACAACGAAACAACGAAACAACGAAACAACGAAACAACGAAACAACGAAACAACGAAACAACGAAACAACGAAACAACGAAACAACGAAACAACGAAACAACGAAACAACGAAACAACGAAACAACGAAACAACGAAACAACGAAACAACGAAACAACGAAACAACGAAACAACGAAACAACGAAACAACGAAACAACGAAACAACGAAACAACGAAACAACGAAACAACGAAACAACGAAACAACGAAACAACGAAACAACGAAACAACGAAACAACGAAACAACGAAACAACGAAACAACGAAACAACGAAACAACGAAACAACGAAACAACGAAACAACGAAACAACGAAACAACGAAACAACGAAACAACGAAACAACGAAACAACGAAACAACGAAACAACGAAACAACGAACCAACGAACCAACGAACCAACGAACCAACGAACCAACGAAACAACGAAACAACGAAACAACGAAACAACGAAACAACGAAACAACGAAACAACGAAACAACGAAACAACGAAACAACGAAACAACGAAACAACGAAACAACGAAACAACGAAACAACGAAACAACGAAACAACGAAACAACGAAACAACGAAACAACGAAACAACGAAACAACGAAACAACGAAACAACGAAACAACGAAACAACGAAACAACGAAACAACGAAACAACGAAACAACGAAACAACGAAACAACGAAACAACGAAACAACGAAACAACGAAACAACGAAACAACGAAACAACGAAACAACGAAACAACGAAACAACGAAACAACGAAACAACGAAACAACGAAACAACGAAACAACGAAACAACGAAACAACGAAACAACGAAACAACGAAACAACGAAACAACGAAACAACGAAACAACGAAACAACGAAACAACGAAACAACGAAACAACGAAACAACGAAACAACGAAACAACGAAACAACGAAACAACGAAACAACGAAACAACGAAACAACGAAACAACGAAACAACGAAACAACGAAACAACGAAACAACGAAACAACGAAACAACGAAACAACGAAACAACGAAACAACGAAACAACGAAACAACGAAACAACGAAACAACGAAACAACGAAACAACGAAACAACGAAACAACGAAACAACGAAACAACGAAACAACGAAACAACGAAACAACGAAACAACGAAACAACGAAACAACGAAACAACGAAACAACGAAACAACGAAACAACGAAACAACGAAACAACGAAACAACGTAACAACGAAACAACGAAACACCGAAACAACGAAACAACGAAACAACGAAACAACGAAACAACGAAACATCGAAACAACGAAACAACGAACCAACGAACCAACGAACCAACGAACCAACGAACCAACGAACCAACGAACCAACGAACCAACGAACCAACGAACCAACGAACAAACGAACAAAAGAACCAACGAACCAACGAACCAACGAACCAACGAACCAACGAACCAGCGAACCAACGAACAAACGAACAAACGAACAAACGAACAAACGAACAAACGAACAAACGAACAAAACGATCCAACGAACAAACGAACAAACGAGCAAACGAAGAAACGAACAAACGAACAAAAGAACAAACGAACAAACGAACAAACGAACAAACGAACAAACGAACAAACGAACAAACGAACAAACGAACAAACGAACAAACGAACAAACGAACAAACGAACAAACGAACAAACAGACAAAGAAACAAACGAACCAAAGAAACAACGAAACCACGAAACAACGAAACAACGAAACAACGAAACAACGAAACAACGAAACAACGAAACAACGAAACTACGAAACAACGAAACAACGAAACAACGAAACAACGAAACAACGAAACAACGAAACAACGAAACAACGAAACAACGAAACAACGAAACAACGAAACAACGAAACAACGAAACAACGAAACAACGAAACAACGAAACAACGAAACAACGAAACAACGAAACAACGAAACAACGAAACAACGAAACAACGAAACAACGAAACAACGAAACAACGAAACAACGAAACAACGAAACAACGAAACAACGAAACAACGAAACAACGAAACAACGAAACAACGAAACAACGAAACAACGAAACAACGAAACAACGAAACAACGAAACAACGAAACAACGAAACAACGAAACAACGAAACAACGAAACAACGAAACAACGAAACAACGAAACAACGAAACAACGAAACAACGAAACAACGAAACAACGAAACAACGAACCAACGAACCAACGAACCAACGAACCAACGAACCAACGAACCAACGAACCAACGAACCAACGAACCAACGAACCAACGAACCAACGAACCAACGAACCAACGAACCAACGAACCAACGAACCAACGAACCAACGAACCAACGAACCAACGAACCAACGAAGAAACGAACAAACGAACAAAAGAACAAACGAACAAACGAACAAACGAACAAACGAACAAACGAAACAACGAACCAACGAACCAACGAACCAACGAACCAACGAACCAACGAACCACCGAACCAACGAACCAACGAACCAACGAACCAACGAACCAACGAACCAACGAACCAACGAACCAACGAACCAACGAACCAACGAACCAACGAACCAACGAACCAACGAACCAACGAACCAACGAACCAACGAACCAACGAACAAACGAACAAAAGAACCAACGAACCAACGAACCAACGAACAAACGAACAAACGAACAAATGAACAAACGATCCAACGAACAAACGAACAAACGAGCAAACGAAGAAACGAACAAACGAACAAACGAAAAAATGAAGAAACGAACAAACGAACAAAAGAACAAACGAACAAACGAACAAACGAACAAACGAACAACGAACAAACGAACAAACGAACGAACGAACAAACGAACAAACGAACAAACGAACAAACGAACAAACGAACAAACGAAGAATCAGACAAAGAAACAAACGAACCAAAGAAACAACGAAACAACGAAACAACGAAACAACGAAACAACGAAACAACGAAACAACGAAACAACGAAACAACGAAACAACGAAACAACGAAACAACGAAACAACGAAACAACGAAACAACGAAACAACGAAACAACGAAACAACGAAACAACGAAACAACGAAACAACGAAACAACGAAACAACGAAACAACGAAACAACGAAACAACGAAACAACGAAACAACGAAACAACGAAACAACGAAACAACGAAACAACGAAGCAACGAAGCAACGAAGAACGAAACAACGAAACAACGAAACAACGAAACAACGAAACAACGAAACAACGAAACAACGAAACAACGAAACAACGAAACAACGAAACAACGAAACAACGAAACAACGAAACAACGAAACAACGAAACAACGAAACAACGAAACAACGAAACAACGAAACAACGAAACAACGAAACAACGAAACAACGAAACAACGAAACAACGAAACAACGAAACAACGAAACAACGAAACAACGAAACAACGAAACAACGAAACAACGAAACAACGAAACAACGAAACAACGAAACAACGAAACAACGAAACAACGAAACAACGAAACAACGAAACAACGAAACAACGAAACAACGAAACAACGAAACAACGAAACAACGAAACAACGAAACAACGAAACAACGAAACAACGAAACAACGAAACAACGAAACAACGAAACAACGAAACAACGAAACAACGAAACAACGAAACAACGAAACAACGAAACAACGAAACAACGAAACAACGAAACAACGAAACAACGAAACAACGAAACAACGAAACAACGAAACAACGAAACAACGAAACAACGAAACAACGAAACAACGAAACAACGAAACAACGAAACAACGAAACAACGAAACAACGAAACAACGAAACAACGAAACAACGAAACAACGAAACAACGAAACAACGAAACAACGAAACAACGAAACAACGAAACAACGAAACAACGAAACAACGAAACAACGAAACAACGAAACAACGAAACAACGAAACAACGAAACAACGAAACAACGAAACAACGAAACAACGAAACAACGAAACAACGAAACAACGAAACAACGAAACAACGAAACAACGAAACAACGAAACAACGAAACAACGAAACAACGAAACAACGAAACAACGAAACAACGAAACAACGAAACAACGAAACAACGAAACAACGAAACAACGAAACAACGAAACAACGAAACAACGAAACAACGAAACAACGAAACAACGAAACAACGAAACAACGAAACAACGAAACAACGAAACAACGAAACAACGTAACAACGAAACAACGAAACACCGAAACAACGAAACAACGAAACAACGAAACAACGAAACAACGAAACAACGAAACAACGAACCAACGAACCAACGAACCAACGAACCAACGAACCAACGAACCAACGAACCAACGAACCAACGAACCAACGAACCAACGAACCAACGAACCAACGAACCAACGAACCAACGAACCAACGAACAAACGAACAAAAGAACCAACGAACCAACGAACCAACGAACCAACGAACCAACGAACAAACGAACAAACGAACAAACGAACAAACGAACAAACGAACAAAACGATCCAACGAACAAACGAACAAACGAGCAAACGAAGAAACGAACAAACGAACAAAAGAACAAACGAACAAACGAACAAACGAACAAACGAACAAACGAACAAACGAACAAACGAACAAACGAACAAACGAACAAACGAACAAACGAACAAACGAACAAACGAACAAACGAACAAACAGACAAACGAACAAACGAACAAACGAACAAACAGACAAAGAAACAAACGAACCAAAGAAACAACGAACCAAAGAAACAACGAAACCACGAAACAACGAAACAACGAAACAACGAAACAACGAAACAACGAAACAACGAAACAACGAAACAACGAAACAACGAAACAACGAAACAACGAAACAACGAAACAACGAAACAACGAAACAACGAAACAACGAAACAACGAAACAAAGAAACAACGAAACAACGAAACAACGAAACAACGAAACAACGAAACAACGAAACAACGAAACAACGAAACAACGAAACAACGAAACAACGAAACAACGAAACAACGAAACAACGAAACAACGAAACAACGAAACAACGAAACAACGAAACAACGAAACAACGAAACAACGAAACAACGAAACAACGAAACAACGAAACAACGAAACAACGAAACAACGAAACAACGAAACAACGAAACAACGAAACAACGAAACAACGAAACAACGAACCAACGAACCAACGAACCAACGAACCAACGAACCAACGAACCAACGAACCAACGAACCAACGAACCAACGAACCAACGAACCAACGAACAACGAACCAACGAACCAACGAACCAACGAACCAACGAACCAACGAACAACGAACCAACGAACCAACGAACCAACGAACCAACGAACCAACGAACCAACGAACCAACGAACCAACGAACAAACGAACAAACGAACAAACGAACAAACGAACAAACGAACAAACGAAACAACGAACCAACGAACCAACGAACCAACGAACCAACGAACCAACGAACCAACGAACCACCGAACCAACGAACCAACGAACCAACGAACCAACGAACCAACGAACCAACGAACCAACGAACCAACGAACCAACGAACCAACGAACCAACGAACCAACGAACCAACGAACCAACGAACCAACGAACCAACGAACCAACGAACAAACGAACAAAAGAACCAACGAACCAACGAACCAACGAACAAACGAACAAACGAACAAATGAACAAACGATCCAACGAACAAACGAACAAACGAGCAAACGAAGAAACGAACAAACGAACAAACGAAAAAATGAAGAAACGAACAAACGAACAAAAGAACAAAAGAACAAACGAACAAACGAACAAACGAACAAACGAACAAACGAACAAACGAACGAACGAACAAACGAACAAACGAACAAACGAACAAACGAACAAACGAACAAACGAAGAATCAGACAAAGAAACAAACGAACCAAAGAAACAACGAAACAACGAAACAACGAAACAACGAAACAACGAAACAACGAAACAACGAAACAACGAAACAACGAAACAACGAAACAACGAAACAACGAAACAACGAAACAACGAAACAACGAAACAACGAAACAACGAAACAACGAAACAACGAAACAACGAAACAACGAAACAACGAAACAACGAAACAACGAAACAACGAAACAACGAAACAACGAAACAACGAAACAACGAAACAACGAAACAACGAAACAACGAAACAACGAAACAACGAAACAACGAAACAACGAAACAACGAAACAACGAAACAACGAAACAACGAAACAACGAAACAACGAAACAACGAAACAACGAAACAACGAAACAACGAAACAACGAAACAACGAAACAACGAAACAACGAAACAACGAAACAACGAAACAACGAAACAACGAAACAACGAAACAACGAAACAACGAAACAACGAAACAACGAAACAACGAAACAACGAAACAACGAAACAACGAAACAACGAAACAACGAAACAACGAAACAACGAACCAACGAACCAACGAACCAACGAACCAACGAACCAACGAACCAACGAACCAACGAACCAACGAACCAACGAACCAACGAACCAACGAACCAACGAACCAACGAACCAACGAACCAACGAACCAACGAACCAACGAACCAACGAACAAACGAACAAAAGAACCAACGAACCAACGAACCAACGAACAAACGAACAAATGAACAAACGATCCAACGAACAAATGAACAAACGAGCAAACGAAGAAACGAACAAACGAACAAACGAACAAAGGAAGAAACGAACAAACGAACAAACGAACAAACGAACAAACGAAACAACGAAACAACGAAACAACGAAACAACGAAACAACGAAACAACGAAACAACGAAACAACGAAACAACGAACCAACGAACCAACGAACCAACGAACCAACGAACCAACGAACCAACGAACCAACGAACCAACGAACCAACGAACCAACGAACCAACGAACCAACGAACCAACGAACCAACGAACCAACGAAACAACGAAACAACGAAACAACGAACCAACGAACCAACGAACCAACGAACCAACGAACCAACGAAACAACGAAACAACGAAACAACGAAACAACGAACCAACGAAACAACGAAACAACGAAACAACGAAACAACGAAACAACGAAACAACGAACCAACGAACCAACGAACAAACGAACAAAAGAACCAACGAACCAACGAACCAACGAACCAACGAACAAACGAACAAACGAACAAATGAACAAACGATCCAACGAACAAACGAACAAACGAACAAATGAACAAACGAACAAACGAACAAACGAACAAACGAACAAACGAAAAAACGAAGAATCAGACAAAGAAACAAACGAACCAAAGAAACAACGAAACAACGAAACAACGAAACAACGAAGCAACGAAACAACGAAACAACGAAACAACGAAACAACGAAACAACGAAACAACGAAACAACGAAACAACGAAACAACGAAACAACGAAACAACGAAACAACGAAACAACGAAACAACGAAACAACGAAACAACGAAACAACGAAACAACGAAACAACGAAACAACGAAACAACGAAACAACGAAACAACGAAACAACGAAACAACGAAACAACGAAACAACGAAACAACGAAACAACGAAACAACGAAACAACGAAACAACGAAACAACGAAACAACGAAACAACGAAACAACGAAACAACGAAACAACGAAACAACGAAACAACGAAACAACGAAACAACGAAACAACGAAACAACGAAACAACGAAACAACGAAACAACGAAACAACGAAACAACGAAACAACGAAACAACGAAACAACGAAACAACGAAACAACGAAACAACGAAACAACGAAACAACGAAACAACGAAACAACGAACCAACGAAACAACGAAACAACGAAACAACGAAACAACGAAACAACGAAACAACGAAACAACGAAACAACGAAACAACGAAACAACGAAACAACGAAACAACGAAACAACGAAACAACGAAACAACGAAACAACGAAACAACGAAACAACGAAACAACGAAACAACGAAACAACGAAACAACGAAACAACGAAACAACGAAACAACGAAACAACGAAACAACGAAACAACGAAACAACGAAACAACGAAACAACGAAACAACGAAACAACGAAACAACGAAACAACGAAACAACGAAACAACGAAACAACGAAACAACGAAACAACGAAACAACGAAACAACGAAACAACGAAACAACGAAACAACGAAACAACGAAACAACGAAACAACGAAACAACGAAACAACGAAACAACGAAACAACGAAACAACGAAACAACGAAACAACGAAACAACGAAACAACGAAACAACGAAACAACGAAACAACGAAACAACGAAACAACGAAACAACGAAACAACGAAACAACGAAACAACGAAACAACGAAACAACGAAACAACGAAACAACGAAACAACGAAACAACGAAACAACGAAACAACGAAACAACGAAACAACGAAACAACGAAACAACGAAACAACGAAACAACGAAACAACGAAACAACGAAACAACGAAACAACGAAACAACGAAACAACGAAACAACGAAACAACGAAACAACGAAACAACGAAACAACGAAACAACGAAACAACGTAACAACGAAACAACGAAACAACGAAACAACGAAACAACGAAACAACGAAACAACGAAACAACGAAACAACGAAACAACGAAACAACGAACCAACGAACCAACGAACCAACGAACCAACGAACCAACGAACCAACGAACCAACGAACCAACGAACCAACGAACCAACGAACAAACGAACAAAAGAACCAACGAACCAACGAACCAACGAACCAACGAACCAACGAACAAACGAACAAACGAACAAACGAACAAACGAACAAACGAACAAATGAACAAAACGATCCAACGAACAAACGAACAAACGAGCAAACGAAGAAACGAACAAACGAACAAAAGAACAAACGAACAAACGAACAAACGAACAAACGAACAAACGAACAAACGAACAAACGAACAAACGAACAAACGAACAAACGAACAAACGAACAAACGAACAAACAGACAAAGAAACAAACGAACCAAAGAAACAACGAAACCACGAAACAACGAAACAACGAAACAACGAAACAACGAAACAACGAAACAACGAAACAACGAAACAACGAAACAACGAAACAACGAAACAACGAAACAACGAAACAACGAAACAACGAAACAACGAAACAACGAAACAACGAAACAACGAAACAACGAAACAACGAAACAACGAAACAACGAAACAACGAAACAACGAAACAACGAAACAACGAAACAACGAAACAACGAAACAACGAAACAACGAAACAACGAAACAACGAAACAACGAAACAACGAAACAACGAAACAACGAAACAACGAAACAACGAAACAACGAAACAACGAAACAACGAAACAACGAAACAACGAAACAACGAAACAACGAAACAACGAAACAACGAAACAACGAAACAACGAAACAACGAAACAACGAAACAACGAAACAACGAACCAACGAACCAACGAACCAACGAACCAACGAACCAACGAACCAACGAACCAACGAACCAACGAACCAACGAACCAACGAACCAACGAACCAACGAACCAACGAACCAACGAACAAACGAACAAACGAACAAACGAACAAAAGAACAAACGAACAAACGAACAAACGAAACAACGAACCAACGAACCAACGAACCAACGAACCAACGAACCAACGAACCAACGAACCACCGAACCAACGAACCAACGAACCAACGAACCAACGAACCAACGAACCAACGAACCAACGAACCAACGAACCAACGAACCAACGAACCAACGAACCAACGAACCAACGAACCAACGAACCAACGAACCAACGAACCAACGAACCAACGAACCAACGAACAAACGAACAAAAGAACCAACGAACCAACGAACCAACGAACAAACGAACAAACGAACAAATGAACAAACGATCCAACGAACAAACGAACAAACGAGCAAACGAAGAAACGAACAAACGAACAAACGAAAAAATGAAGAAACGAACAAACGAACAAAAGAACAAACGAACAAACGAACAAACGAACAAACGAACAAACGAACGAACGAACAAACGAACAAACGAACAAACGAACAAACGAACAAACGAACAAACGAACAAACGAAGAATCAGACAAAGAAACAAACGAACCAAAGAAACAACGAAACAACGAAACAACGAAACAACGAAACAACGAAACAACGAAACAACGAAACAACGAAACAACGAAACAACGAAACAACGAAACAACGAAACAACGAAACAACGAAACAACGAAACAACGAAACAACGAAACAACGAAACAACGAAACAACGAAACAACGAAACAACGAAACAACGAAACAACGAAACAACGAAACAACGAAACAACGAAACAACGAAACAACGAAACAACGAAACAACGAAACAACGAAACAACGAAACAACGAAACAACGAAACAACGAAACAACGAAACAACGAAACAACGAAACAACGAAACAACGAAACAACGAAACAACGAAACAACGAAACAACGAAACAACGAAACAACGAAACAACGAAACAACGAAACAACGAAACAACGAAACAACGAAACAACGAAACAACGAAACAACGAAACAACGAAACAACGAAACAACGAAACAACGAAACAACGAAACAACGAAACAACGAAACAACGAAACAACGAAACAACGAAACAACGAAACAACGAAACAACGAAACAACGAAACAACGAAACAACGAACCAACGAAACAACGAACCAACGAACCAACGAACCAACGAACCAACGAACCAACGAACCAACGAACCAACGAACCAACGAACCAACGAACCAACGAACCAACGAACCAACGAACCAACGAACCAACGAACCAACGAACCAACGAACCAACGAACCAACGACCAAACGAACAAAAGAACCAACGAACCAACGAACCAACGAACAAACGAACAAACGAACAAACGATCCAACGAACAAATGAACAAACGAGCAAACGAAGAAACGAACAAACGAACAAACGAACAAAGGAAGAAACGAACAAAGGAAGAAACGAACAAACGAACAAACGAACAAACGAACAAACGAAACAACGAAACAACGAAACAACGAAACAACGAAACAACGAAACAACGAAACAACGAAACAACGAAACAACGAACCAACGAACCAACGAACCAACGAACCAACGAACCAACGAACCAACGAACCAACGAACCAACGAACCAACGAACCAACGAACCAACGAACCAACGAACCAACGAACCAACGAACCAACGAACCAACGAACCAACGAACCAACGAACCAACGAACCAACGAACCAACGAACCAACGAACCAACGAACCAACGAACCAACGAACCAACGAACCAACGAACCAACGAACCAACGAACCAACGAACCAACGAACCAACGAACCAACGAACCAACGAACAAACGAACAAAAGAACCAACGAACCAACGAACCAACGAACCAACGAACAAATGAACAAAACGATCCAACGAACAAACGAACAAACGAGCAAACGAAGAAACGAACAAACGAACAAAAGAACAAACGAACAAACGAACAAACGAACAAACGAACAAACGAACAAACGAACAAACGAACAAACGAACAAACGAACAAACGAAGAAACAGACAAAGAAACAAACGAACCAAAGAAACAACGAAACAACGAAACAACGAAACAACGAAACAACGAAACAACGACACAACGAAACAACGAAACAACGAAACAACGAAACAACGAAACAACGAAACAACGAAACAACGAAACAACGAAACAACGAAACAACGAAACAACGAAACAACGAAACAACGAACCAACGAACCAACGAACCAACGAACCAACGAACCACCGAACCAACGAACCAACGAACCAACGAACCAACGAACCAACGAACCAACGAACCAACGAACCAACGAACCAACGAACCAACGAACCAACGAACCAACGAACCAACGAACCAACGAACCAACGAACCAACGAACAAACGAACAAAAGAACCAACGAACCAACGAACCAACGAACAAACGAACAAACGAACAAATGAACAAACGATCCAACGAACAAACGAACAAACGAGCAAACGAAGAAACGAACAAACGAACAAACGAAAAAATGAAGAAACGAACAAACGAACAAAAGAACAAACGAACAAACGAACAAACGAACAAACGAACAAACGAACAAACGAACGAACGAACAAACGAACAAACGAACAAACGAACAAACGAACAAACGAACAAACGAAGAATCAGACAAAGAAACAAACGAAACAACGAAACAACGAAACAACGAAACAACGAAACAACGAAACAACGAAACAACGAAACAACGAAACAACGAAACAACGAAACAACGAAACAACGAAACAACGAAACAACGAAACAACGAAACAACGAAACAACGAAACAACGAAACAACGAAACAACGAAACAACGAAACAACGAACCAACGAACCAACGAACCAACGAACCAACGAACCAACGAACCAACGAACCAACGAACCAACGAACCAACGAACCAACGAACCAACGAACCAACGAACCAACGAACCAACGAACCAACGAACCAACGAACCAACGAACCAACGAACCAACGAACCAACGAACCAACGAACCAACGAACCAACGAACAAACGAACCAACGAACCAACGAACCAACGAACCAACGAACAAACGAACAAATGAACAAACGATCCAACGAACAAATGAACAAACGAGCAAACGAAGAAACGAACAAACGAACAAACGAACAAAGGAAGAAACGAACAAACGAACAAACGAACAAACGAACAAACGAACAAACGAACAAACGAACAAACGAACAAACGAACAAACGAACAAACGAACAAACGAACAAACGAACAAACGAACAAACGAACAAACGAACAAACGAACAAACGAACAAACGAACAAACGAACAAACGAAGAATCAGACAAAGAAACAAACGAACCAAAGAAACAACGAAACAACGAAACAACGAAACAACGAAACAACGAAACAACGAAACAACGAAACAACGAAACAACGAAACAACGAAACAACGAAACAACGAAACAACGAAACAACGAAACAACGAAACAACGAAACAACGAAACAACGAAACAACGAAACAACGAAACAACGAAACAACGAAACAACGAAACCACGAAACAACGAAACAACGAAACAACGAAACAACGAAACAACGAAACAACGAAACAACGAAACAACGAAACAACGAAACAACGAAACAACGAAACAACGAACCAACGAACCAACGAACCAACGAACCAACGAACCAACGAACCAACGAACCAACGAACCAACGAACCAACGAACCAACGAACCAACGAACCAACGAACCAACGAACCAACGAACCAACGAACCAACGAACCAACGAACCAACGAACCAACGAACCAACGAACCAACGAACCAACGAACCAACGAACCAACGAACCAACGAACCAACGAACCAACGAACCAACGAACCAACGAACCAACGAACCAACGAACCAACGAACCAACGAACCAACGAACCAACGAACCAACGAACCAACGAACCAACGAACCAACGAAACAACGAAACAACGAAACAACGAAACAACGAAACAACGAAACAACGAAACAACGAAACAACGAAACAACGAAACAACGAAACAACGAAACAACGAAACAACGAACCAACGAACCAACGAACCAACGAACCAACGAACCAACGAACCAACGAACCAACGAACCAACGAACCAACGAACCAACGAACCAACGAACCAACGAACCAACGAACCAACGAACCAACGAACCAACGAACCAACGAACCAACGAACCAACGAACCAACGAACCAACGAACCAACGAACCAACGAACCAACGAACAAACGAACAAAAGAACCAACGAACCAACGAACCAACGAACCAACGAACCAAGGAACCAACGAACCAACGAACCAACGAACCAACGAACAAACGAACAAACGAACAAACGAACAAACGAACAAATGAACAAAACGATCCAACGAACAAACGAACAAACGAGCAAACGAAGAAACGAACAAACGAACAAAAGAACAAACGAACAAACGAACAAACGAACAAACGAACAAACGAACAAACGAACAAACGAACAAACGAACAAACGAACAAACGAACAAACGAACAAACGAACAAACGAAGAAACAGACAAAGAAACAAACGAACCAAAGAAACAACGAAACAACGAAACAACGAAACAACGAAACAACGAAACAACGAAACAACGAAACAACGAAACAACGAAACAACGAAACAACGAAACAACGAAACAACGAAACAACGAAACAACGAAACAACGAAACAACGAAACAACGAAACAACGAAACAACGAAACAACGAAACAACGAAACAACGAAACAACGAAACAACGAAACAACGAAACAACGAAACAACGAAACAACGAAACAACGAAACAACGAAACAACGAAACAACGAAACAACGAAACAACGAAACAACGAAACAACGAAACAACGAAACAACGAAACAACGAAACAACGAAACAACGAAACAACGAAACAACGAAACAACGAAACAACGAAACAACGAAACAACGAAACAACGAAACAACGAAACAACGAACCAACGAAGCAACGAAGCAACGAAGCAACGAAGCAACGAACCAACGAACCAACGAACCAACGAACCAACGAACCAACGAACCAACGAACCAACGAACCAACGAACCAACGAACCAACGAACCAACGAACCAACGAACCAACGAACCAACGAACCAACGAACCAACGAACCAACGAACCAACGAACCAACGAACCAACGAACCAACGAACCAACGAACCAACGAACCAACGAACCAACGAACAAACGAACAAACGAACAAAGGAAGAAACGAACAAACGAACAAACGAACAAACGAACAAATGAACAAAACGATCCAACGAAACAACGAAACAACGAAACAACGAAACAACGAAACAACGAAACAACGAAACAACGAAACAACGAACCAACGAACCAACGAACCAACGAACCAACGAACCAACGAACCAACGAACCAACGAACCAACGAACCAACGAACCAACGAACCAACGAACCAACGAACCAACGAACCAACGAACCAACGAACCAACGAACCAACGAACCAACGAACCAACGAACCAACGAACCAACGAACCAACGAACCAACGAACCAACGAACCAACGAACCAACGAACCAACGAACCAACGAACCAACGAACCAACGAACCAACGAACCAACGAACCAACGAACAAACGAACAAAAGAACCAACGAACCAACGAACCAACGAACCAACGAACAAATGAACAAAACGATCCAACGAACAAACGAACAAACGAGCAAACGAAGAAACGAACAAACGAACAAAAGAACAAACGAACAAACGAACAAACGAACAAACGAACAAACGAACAAACGAACAAACGAACAAACGAACAAACGAACAAACGAAGAAACAGACAAAGAAACAAACGAACCAAAGAAACAACGAAACAACGAAACAACGAAACAACGAAACAACGAAACAACGAAACAACGAAAGAACGAAACAACGAAACAACGAAACAACGAAACAACGAAACAACGAAACAACGAAACAACGAAACAACGAAACAACGAAACAACGAAACAACGAAACAACGAAACAACGAACCAACGAACCAACGAACCAACGAACCAACGAACCAACGAACCACCGAACCAACGAACCAACGAACCAACGAACCAACGAACCAACGAACCAACGAACCAACGAACCAACGAACCAACGAACCAACGAACCAACGAACCAACGAACCAACGAACCAACGAACCAACGAACCAACGAACCAACGAACCAACGAACCAACGAACCAACGAACCAACGAACCAACGAACCAACGAACCAACGAACCAACGAACCAACGAACCAACGAACCAACGAACCAACGAACCAACGAACCAACGAACCAACGAACCAACGAACCAACGAACCAACGAACCAACGAACCAACGAACCAACGAACCAACGAACCAACGAACCAACGAACCAACGAAACAACGAAACAACGAAACAACGAAACAACGAAACAACGAAACAACGAAACAACGAAACAACGAAACAACGAAACAACGAAACAACGAAACAACGAAACAACGAACCAACGAACCAACGAACCAACGAACCAACGAACCAACGAACCAACGAACCAACGAACCAACGAACCAACGAACCAACGAACCAACGAACCAACGAACCAACGAACCAACGAACCAACGAACCAACTAACCAACGAACCAACGAACCAACGAACCAACGAACCAACGAACCAACGAACCAACGAACCAACGAACCAACGAACCAACGAACCAACGAACCAACGAACCAACGAACCAACGAACCAACGAACCAACGAACCAACGAACCAACGAACCAAGGAACCAACGAACCAACGAACCAACGAACAAACGAACAAACGAACAAACGAACAAACGAACAAATGAACAAAACGATCCAACGAACAAACGAACAAACGAGCAAACGAAGAAACGAACAAACGAACAAAAGAACAAACGAACAAACGAACAAACGAACAAACGAACAAACGAACAAACGAACAAACGAACAAACGAACAAACGAACAAACGAACAAACGAACAAACGAACAAACGAAGAAACAGACAAAGAAACAAACGAACCAAAGAAACAACGAAACAACGAAACAACGAAACAACGAAACAACGAAACAACGAAACAACGAAACAACGAAACAACGAAACAACGAAA
Source organism: Andrena cerasifolii (assembly GCF_050908995.1). Lineage (NCBI taxonomy): Eukaryota > Metazoa > Arthropoda > Insecta > Hymenoptera > Andrenidae > Andrena > Andrena cerasifolii. The sequence continues at coordinate 23,744 of NW_027485690.1, forward strand.
CAACGAAACAACGAAACAACGAAACAACGAAACAACGAAACAACGAAACAACGAAACAACGAAACAACGAAACAACGAAACAACGAAACAACGAAACAACGAAACAACGAAACAACGAAACAACGAAACAACGAAACAACGAAACAACGAAACAACGAAACAACGAAACAACGAAACAACGAAACAACGAAACAACGAAACAACGAAACAACGAAACAACGAAACAACGAAACAACGAAACAACGAAACAACGAAACAACGAAACAACGAAACAACGAAACAACGAAACAACGAAACAACGAAACAACGAAACAACGAACCAACGAAGCAACGAAGCAACGAAGCAACGAACCAACGAACCAACGAACCAACGAACCAACGAACCAACGAACCAACGAACCAACGAACCAACGAACCAACGAACCAACGAACCAACGAACCAACGAACCAACGAACCAACGAACCAACGAACCAACGAACCAACGAACCAACGAACCAACGAACCAACGAACCAACGAACCAACGAACCAACGAACCAACGAACCAACGAACAAACGAACAAAAGAACCAACGAACCAACGAACCAACGAACCAACGAACAAATGAACAAAACGATCCAACGAACAAACGAACAAACGAGCAAACGAAGAAACGAACAAACGAACAAAAGAACAAACGAACAAACGAACAAACGAACAAACGAACAAACGAACAAACGAACAAACGAACAAACGAACAAACGAACAAACGAACAAACGAAGAAACAGACAAAGAAACAAACGAACCAAAGAAACAACGAAACAACGAAACAACGAAACAACGAAACAACGAAACAACGAAACAACGAAACAACGAAACAACGAAACAACGAAACAACGAAACAACGAAACAACGAAACAACGAAACAACGAAACAACGAAACAACGAAACAACGAAACAACGAAACAACGAAACAACGAAACAACGAACCAACGAACCAACGAACCAACGAACCAACGAACCAACGAACCAACGAACCAACGAACCAACGAACCAACGAACCAACGAACCAACGAACCAACGAACCAACGAACCAACGAACCAACGAACCAACGAACCAACGAACCAACGAACCAACGAACCAACGAACCAACGAACCAACGAACCAACGAACCAACGAACCAACGAACCAACGAACCAACGAACCAACGAACCAACGAACCAACGAAACAACGAAACAACGAAACAACGAAACAACGAAACAACGAAACAACGAAACAACGAAACAACGAAACAACGAAACAACGAAACAACGAAACAACGAACCAACGAACCAACGAACCAACGAACCAACGAACCAACGAACCAACGAACCAACGAACCAACGAACCAACGAACCAACGAACCAACGAACCAACGAACCAACGAACCAACGAACCAACGAACCAACGAACCAACGAACCAACGAACCAACGAACCAACGAACCAACGAACCAACGAACCAACGAACCAACGAACCAACGAACCAACGAACCAACGAACCAACGAACCAACGAACCAACGAACCAACGAACCAACGAACCAACGAACCAACGAACCAACGAACCAACGAACCAACGAACCAACGAACCAACGAACCAACGAACCAACGAACCAACGAACCAAGGAACCAACGAACCAACGAACCAACGAACAAACGAACAAACGAACAAACGAACAAACGAACAAATGAACAAAACGATCCAACGAACAAACGAACAAACGAGCAAACGAAGAAACGAACAAACGAACAAAAGAACAAACGAACAAACGAACAAACGAACAAACGAACCAACGAAACAACGAAACAACGAAACAACGAAACAACGAAACAACGAAACAACGAAACAACGAAACAACGAAACAACGAAACAACGAAACAACGAAACAACGAAACAACGAAACAACGAAACAACGAAACAACGAAACAACGAACCAACGAACCAACGAACCAACGAACCAACGAACCAACGAACCAACGAACCAACGAACCAACGAACCAACGAACCAACGAACCAACGAACCAACGAACCAACGAACCAACGAACCAACGAACCAACGAACCAACGAACCAACGAACCAACGAACCAACGAACCAACGAACCAACGAACCAACGAACCAACGAACCAACGAACCAACGAACCAACGAACCAACGAACCAACGAACCAACGAACCAACGAACCAACGAACCAACGAACCAACGAACCAACGAACCAACGAAACAACGAAACAACGAAACAACGAAACAACGAAACAACGAAACAACGAAACAACGAAACAACGAAACAACGAACCAACGAACCAACGAACCAACGAACCAACGAACCAACGAACCAACGAACCAACGAACCAACGAACCAACGAACCAACGAACCAACGAACCAACGAACCAACGAACCAACGAACCAACGAACCAACGAACCAACGAACCAACGAACCAACGAACCAACGAACCAACGAACCAACGAACCAACGAACCAACGAACCAACGAACCAACGAACCAACGAACCAACGAACCAACGAACCAACGAACCAACGAACCAACGAACCAACGAACCAACGAACCAACGAACCAACGAACCAACGAACCAACGAACCAACGAACCAAGGAACCAACGAACCAACGAACCAACGAACAAACGAACAAACGAACAAACGAACAAACGAACAAATGAACAAAACGATCCAACGAACAAACGAACAAACGAGCAAACGAAGAAACGAACAAACGAACAAAAGAACAAACGAACAAACGAACAAACGAACAAACGAACAAACGAACAAACGAACAAACGAACAAACGAACAAACGAACAAACGAACAAACGAACAAACGAAGAAACAGACAAAGAAACAAACGAACCAAAGAAACAACGAAACAACGAAACAACGAAACAACGAAACAACGAAACAACGAAACAACGAAACAACGAAACAACGAAACAACGAAACAACGAAACAACGAAACAACGAAACAACGAAACAACGAAACAACGAAACAACGAAACAACGAAACAACGAAACAACGAAACAACGAAACAACGAAACAACGAAACAACGAAACAACGAAACAACGAAACAACGAAACAACGAAACAACGAAACAACGAAACAACGAACCAACGAACCAACGAACCAACGAACCAACGAACAAACGAACAAACGAACAAAAGAACAAATGAACAAACGAACAAAGAGACAAAGAAACAAAAGAACCAACGAAGCAACGACACAACGAAACAACGAAACAACGAAACAACGAAACAACGAAACAACGAAACAACGAAACAACGAAACAACGAAACAACGAAACAACGAAACAACGAAACAACGAAACAACGAAACAACGAAACAACGAAACAACGAAACAACGAAACAACGAAACAACGAAACAACGAAACAACGAAACAACGAAACAACGAAACAACGAAACAACGAAACAACGAAACAACGAACAAACGAACAAAAGAACCAACGAACCAACGAACCAACGAACCAACGAACAAATGAACAAAACGATCCAACGAACAAACGAACAAACGAGCAAACGAAGAAACGAACAAACGAACAAAAGAACAAACGAACAAACGAACAAACGAACAAACGAACAAACGAACAAACGAACAAACGAACAAACGAACAAACGAACAAACGAACAAACGAACAAACGAAGAAACAGACAAAGAAACAAACGAACCAAAGAAACAACGAAACAACGAAACAACGAAACAACGAAACAACGAAACAACGAAACAACGAAACAACGAAACAACGAAACAACGAAACAACGAAACAACGAAACAACGAAACAACGAAACAACGAAACAACGAAACAACGAAACAACGAAACAACGAACCAACGAACCAACGAACCAACGAACCAACGAACCAACGAACCACCGAACCAACGAACCAACGAACCAACGAACCAACGAACCAACGAACCAACGAACCAACGAACCAACGAACCAACGAACCAACGAACCAACGAACCAACGAACCAACGAACCAACGAACAAACGAACAAAAGAACCAACGAACCAACGAACCAACGAACAAACGAACAAACGAACAAATGAACAAACGATCCAACGAACAAACGAACAAACGAGCAAACGAAGAAACGAACAAACGAACAAACGAAAAAATGAAGAAACGAACAAACGAACAAAAGAACAAACGAACAAACGAACAAACGAACAAACGAACAAACGAACAAACGAACAAACGAACGAACGAACAAACGAACAAACGAACAAACGAACAAACGAACAAACGAACAAACGAAGAATCAGACAAAGAAACAAACGAAACAACGAAACAACGAAACAACGAAACAACGAAACAACGAAACAACGAAACAACGAAACAACGAAACAACGAAACAACGAAACAACGAAACAACGAAACAACGAAACAACGAAACAACGAAACAACGAAACAACGAAACAACGAAACAACGAAACAACGAAACAACGAAACAACGAAACAACGAAACAACGAAACAACGAAACAACGAAACAACGAACCAACGAACCAACGAACCAACGAACCAACGAACCAACGAACCAACGAACCAACGAACCAACGAACCAACGAACCAACGAACCAACGAACCAACGAACCAACGAACCAACGAACCAACGAACCAACGAACCAACGAACCAACGAACCAACGAACCAACGAACCAACGAACCAACGAACCAACGAACAAACGAACCAACGAACCAACGAACCAACGAACCAACGAACAAACGAACAAATGAACAAACGATCCAACGAACAAATGAACAAACGAGCAAACGAAGAAACGAACAAACGAACAAACGAACAAAGGAAGAAACGAACAAACGAACAAACGAACAAACGAACAAACGAACAAACGAACAAACGAACAAACGAACAAACGAACAAACGAACAAACGAACAAACGAACAAACGAACAAACGAACAAACGAACAAACGAACAAACGAACAAACGAACAAACGAACAAACGAACAAACGAACAAACGAACAAACGAAGAATCAGACAAAGAAACAAACGAACCAAAGAAACAACGAAACAACGAAACAACGAAACAACGAAACAACGAAACAACGAAACAACGAAACAACGAAACAACGAAACAACGAAACAACGAAACAACGAAACAACGAAACAACGAAACAACGAAACAACGAAACAACGAAACAACGAAACAACGAAACAACGAAACAACGAAACAACGAAACAACGAAACAACGAAACAACGAAACAACGAAACAACGATACAACGAAACCACGAAACAACGAAACAACGAAACAACGAAACAACGAAACAACGAAACAACGAAACAACGAAACAACGAAACAACGAAACAACGAAACAACGAAACAACGAAACAACGAAACAACGAAACAACGAAACAACGAACAACGAACCAACGAACCAACGAACCAACGAACCAACGAACCAACGAACCAACGAACCAACGAACCAACGAACCAACGAACCAACGAACCAACGAACCAACGAACCAACGAACCAACGAACCAACGAACCAACGAACCAACGAACCAACGAACCAACGAACCAACGAACCAACGAACCAACGAACCAACGAACCAACGAACCAACGAACCAACGAACCAACGAACCAACGAACCAACGAACCAACGAACCAACGAACCAACGAACCAACGAACCAACGAACCAACGAACCAACGAACCAACGAAACAACGAAACAACGAAACAACGAAACAACGAAACAACGAAACAACGAAACAACGAAACAACGAAACAACGAAACAACGAACCAACGAACCAACGAACCAACGAACCCAACGAACCAACGAACCAACGAACCAACGAACCAACGAACCAACGAACCAACGAACCAACGAACCAACGAACCAACGAACCAACGAACCAACGAACCAACGAACCAACGAACAAACGAACCAACGAACCAACGAACCAACGAACCAACGAACCAACGAACCAACGAACCAACGAACCAACGAACCAACGAACCAACGAACCAACGAACCAACGAACCAACGAACCAACGAACCAACGAACCAACGAACCAACGAACCAACGAACCAACGAACCAACGAACCAACGAACCAACGAACCAACGAACCAACGAACCAACGAACCAACGAACCAACGAACCAACGAACCAACGAACCAACGAACCAACGAACCAACGAACCAACGAACCAACGAACCAACGAACCAACGAACCAACGAACCAACGAACCAACGAACCAACGAACCAACGAACCAACGAACAAACGAACAAAAGAACCAACGAACCAACGAACCAACGAACCAACGAACCAACGAACCAACGAACAAACGAACAAACGAACAAACGAACAAACGAACAAATGAACAAAACGATCCAACGAACAAACGAACAAACGAGCAAACGAAGAAACGAACAAACGAACAAAAGAACAAACGAACAAACGAACAAACGAACAAACGAACAAACGAACAAACGAACAAACGAACAAACGAACAAACGAACAAACGAACAAACGAAGAAACAGACAAAGAAACAAACGAACCAAAGAAACAACGAAACAACGAAACAACGAAACAACGAAACAACGAAACAACGAAACAACGAAACAACGAAACAACGAAACAACGAAACAACGAAACAACGAAACAACGAAACAACGAAACAACGAAACAACGAAACAACGAAACAACGAAACAACGAAACAACGAAACAACGAAACAACGAAACAACGAAACAACGAAACAACGAAACAACGAAACAACGAAACAACGAAACAACGAAACAACGAAACAACGAAACAACGAAACAACGAAACAACGAAACAACGAAACAACGAAGCAACGAAGCAACGAAGCAACGAAGCAACGAACCACCGAACCAACGAACCAACGAACCAACGAACCAACGAACCAACGAACCAACGAACCAACGAACCAACGAACCAACGAACCAACGAACCAACGAACCAACGAACCAACGAACCAACGAACCAACGAACCAACGAACCAACGAACCAACGAACAAACGAACAAAAGAACCAACGAACCAACGAACCAACGAACAAACGAACAAACGAACAAATGAACAAACGATCCAACGAACAAACGAACAAACGAGCAAACGAAGAAACGAACAAACGAACAAACGAAAAAATGAAGAAACGAACAAACGAACAAAAGAACAAACGAACAAACGAACAAACGAACAAACGAACAAACGAACAAACGAACAAACGAACAAACGAACGAACGAACAAACGAACAAACGAACAAACGAACAAACGAACAAACGAACAAACGAAGAATCAGACAAAGAAACAAACGAACCAAAGAAACAACGAAACAACGAAACAACGAAACAACGAAACAACGAAACAACGAAACAACGAAACAACGAAACAACGAAACAACGAAACAACGAAACAACGAAACAACGAAACAACGAAACAACGAAACAACGAAACAACGAAACAACGAAACAACGAAACAACGAAACAACGAAACAACGAAACAACGAAACAACGAAACAACGAAACAACGAAACAACGAAACAACGAAACAACGAAACAACGAAACAACGAAACAACGAAACAACGAAACAACGAAACAACGAAACAACGAAACAACGAAACAACGAAACAACGAAACAACGAAACAACGAAACAACGAAACAACGAAACAACGAAACAACGAAACAACGAAACAACGAAACAACGAAACAACGAAACAACGAAACAACGAAACAACGAAACAACGAAACAACGAAACAACGAAACAACGAAACAACGAAACAACGAAACAACGAAACAACGAAACAACGAAACAACGAAACAACGAAACAACGAAACAACGAAACAACGAAACAACGAAACAACGAAACAACGAAACAACGAAACAACGAAACAACGAAACAACGAAACAACGAAACAACGAAACAACGAAACAACGAAACAACGAAACAACGAACCAACGAACCAACGAACCAACGAACCAACGAACCAACGAACCAACGAACCAACGAACCAACGAACCAACGAACCAACGAACCAACGAACCAACGAACCAACGAACCAACGAACCAACGAACCAACGAACCAACGAACAAACGAACAAAAGAACCAACGAACCAACGAACCAACGAACAAACGAACAAACGAACAAACGAAGAAACGAACAAACGAACAAACGAACAAACGAAGAAACGAACAAACGAACAAACGAACAAACGAACAAACGAACAAACGAACAAACGAACAAACGAACAAACGAACAAACGAACAAACGAACAAACGAACAAACGAACAAACGAACAAACGAACAAACGAACAAACGAACAAACGAACAAACGAAGAATCAGACAAAGAAACAAACGAACCAAAGAAACAACGAAACAACGAAACAACGAAACAACGAAACAACGAACAAACGAACAAACGAAGAATCAGACAAAGAAACAAACGAACCAAAGAAACAACGAAACAACGAAACAACGAAACAACGAAACAACGAAACAACGAAACAACGAAACAACGAAACAACGAAACAACGAAACAACGAAACAACGAAACAACGAAACAACGAAACAACGAAACAACGAAACAACGAAACAACGAAACAACGAAACAACGAAACAACGAAACAACGAAACAACGAAACAACGAAACAACGAA
>NW_027485691.1:0-32433 GCF_050908995.1 Andrena cerasifolii
GGACGACGAGGACGACGAGGGCGACGAGGACGACGAGGACGACGAGGACGAGGAACGACGACGAGGACGAGGAACCACGACGAGGACGAGGAACGACGACGAGGACGAGGAACGACGACGAGGACGACGAGGGCGACGAGGGTGACGACGAGGAAGACGACGAGGACGATGACGAGGACGACGAGGACGACGAGGACGACGAGGGCGACGAGGACGACGAGGACGACGAGGTCGACGAGGACGACGAGGGCGACGACGAGGAAGACGACGAGGACGACGACAAGGAACGACGACGAGGACGAGGAACGACGACGAGGACGACGAGGGCGACGAGGGCGACGACGAGGAAGACGACGAGGACGATGACGAGGACGACGAGGGCGACGAGGGCGACGACGAGGAAGACGACGACGACGACGACGAGGACGACGACTACGACGACGAGGACGACGACGAGGACGACGAGGGCGACGAGGGCGACGACGAGGAAGACGAGGGCGACGAGGGCGACGACGAGGAAGACGAGGAGGACGACGACAAGGAACAACGACGAGGACGACGACAAGGAACAACGACGAGGACGAGGAACGACGACGAGGACGACGAGGACTACGAGGACGACGAGGACGACGAGGTCGACGAGGACGACGAGGGCGACGACGAGGAAGACGACGAGGACGACGACAAGGAACGACGACGAGGACGAGGAACGGCGACGAGGACGACGAGGGCGACGAGGGCGACGACGAGGAAGACGACGAGGACGATGACGAGGACGACGAGGGCGACGACGAGGAAGACGACGACGACGACGACGAGGACGACGAGGACGACGACTACGACGACGAGGATGACGACGAGGACGACGAGGGCGACGAGGGCGACGACGAGGACGACGAGGACGACGAGGACGACGAGGACGACGACGAGGACGACGAGGACGACAAGGGCGACGAGGACGACGAGGGCGACGAGGGCGACGACGAGGAAGACCACGAGGACGACGACAAGGAACGACGACGAGGACGAGGAACGACAACGAGGACGAGGAACGACGACGAGGACGAGGAACGACGACGAGGACGACGAGGGCGACGAGGACGACGAGGACGACGACGAGGACGACGAGGACGAGGACGACGAGGACGACGACGACGACGACGACGAGGACGACGACGACGAGGACGACGACGAGGACGAGGAACGACGACGAGGACGAGGAACCACGACGAGGACGAGGAACGACGACGAGGACAACGACGACGACGAGGAGGACGACGAGGACGACGACGACGACGAGGAGGACGACGAGGACGACGACGACGAGGAGGACGACGAGGACGACGACGACGACGACGAGGACGACGACGAGGACGAGGAACGACGACGAGGACGAGGAACCACGACGAGGACGAGGAACGACGACGAGGACAACGACGACGACGAGGAGGACGACGAGGACGACGACGACGACGAGGAGGACGACGAGGACGACGACGACGAGGAGGACGACGAGGACGACGACGACGACGACGAGGAGGACGAGGACGACGAGGACGACGAGGACGACGAGGACGACGAGGACGACGAGGACGACGAGGACGACGAGGACGACGAGGACGACGGCGAGGACGACGACGACGGAGACGAGGAGGAGGACGACGAGGACGACGACGACAACGAGGAGGACGACGAGGACGACGAGGACGACGGCGAGGACGACGACGACGACGACGAGGACGAGGAGGACGACGAGGACGACGACGACGACGAGGAGGACGACGAGGACGACGACGACGAGGAGGACGACGAGGACGACGACGACGACGACGAGGAGGACGAGGACGACGAGGACGACGAGGACGACGAGGACGACGAGGACGACGAGGACGACGAGGACGACGAGGACGACGAGGACGACGACGAGGACGACGAGGACGACAAGGGCGACGAGGACGACGAGGGCGACGAGGGCGACGACGAGGAAGACCACGACGACGACGACGAGGACGAGGACGACGAGGACGACGACGACGACGACGACGAGGACGACGACGACGAGGACGACGACGAGGACGAGGAACGACGACGAGGACGAGGAACCACGACGAGGACGAGGAACGACGACGAGGACAACGACGACGACGAGGAGGACGACGAGGACGACGACGACGACGAGGAGGACGACGAGGACGACGACGACGAGGAGGACGACGAGGACGACGACGACGACGACGAGGAGGACGAGGACGACGAGGACGACGAGGACGACGAGGACGACGAGGACGACGAGGACGACGAGGACGACGAGGACGACGAGGACGACGGCGAGGACGACGACGACGGAGACGAGGAGGAGGACGACGAGGACGACGACGACAACGAGGAGGACGACGAGGACGACGAGGACGACGGCGAGGACGACGACGACGACGACGAGGACGAGGACGACGAGGACGACGAGGACGACGAGGACGAGGAACGACGACGAGGACGAGGAACGACGTCGAGGACGAGGATCGACGACGACGACGACGAGGACGACGACGACGGCGACGAGGACCAGGAACGACGACGAGGACGACGAGGAGGAGGAGGAGGACGACGAGGACGACGACGACGACGAGGACGGCGACGACGGCGACGAGGACGACGACGACGACGAGGAGGACGACGAGGACGACGACTACGACGACGAGGATGACGACGAGGACGACGAGGGCGACGAGGGCGACGACGAGGACGACGAGGACGACGAGGACGACGAGGACGACGACGAGGACGACGAGGACGACAAGGGCGACGAGGACGACGAGGGCGACGAGGGCGACGACGAGGAAGACGACGAGGACGACGACGAGGACGACGACGACGGCGACGAGGACCAGGAACGACGACGAGGAGGACGACGAGGACGACGACGAGGACGACGACGACGGAGACGAGGAGGAGGACGACGAGGACGACGAGGACGACGACGAGGACGACGACGACGACGACGAGGACGAGGACGACGAGGACGAGGAACGACGACGAGGACGAGGAACGACGTCGAGGACGAGGATCGACGACGACGACGACGACGACGACGAGGACGACGACGAGGACGACGACGACGGCGACGAGGACCAGGAACGACGACGAGGAGGACGACGAGGACGACGACGAGGACGACGACGACGGAGACGAGGAGGAGGACGACGAGGACGACGAGGACGACGACGAGGACGACGACGACGACGACGAGGACGAGGACGACGAGGACGACGAGGACGACGAGGACGAGGAACGACGACGAGGACGAGGAACGACGTCGAGGACGAGGAACGACGTCGAGGACGAGGATCGACGAGGACGACGACGACGACGACGACGACGAGGACGACGACGACGAGGACGACGACGAGGACGAGGAACGACGACGAGGACGAGGAACCACGACGAGGACGAGGAACGACGACGAGGACAACGACGACGACGAGGAGGACGACGAGGACGACGACGACGACGAGGAGGACGACGAGGACGACGACGACGAGGAGGACGACGAGGACGACGACGACGACGACGAGGAGGACGAGGACGACGAGGACGACGAGGACGACGAGGACGACGAGGACGACGAGGACGACGAGGACGACGAGGACGACGAGGACGACGAGGACGACGGCGAGGACGACGACGACGGAGACGAGGAGGAGGACGACGAGGACGACGACGACAACGAGGAGGACGACGAGGACGACGAGGACAACGGCGAGGACGACGACGACGGAGACGAGGAGGAGGACGACGAGGACGACGAGGACGACGACGAGGACGACGACGACGACGACGAGGACGAGGACGACGAGGACGACGAGGACGACGAGGACGACGAGGACGAGGAACGACGACGAGGACGAGGAACGACGTCGAGGACGAGGATCGACGACGACGACGACGAGGACGACGACGACGGCGACGAGGACCAGGAACGACGACGAGGACGACGAGGAGGAGGAGGAGGACGACGAGGACGACGACGACGACGAGGACGACGACGACGGCGACGAGGACGACGACGACGACGAGGAGGACGACGAGGACGACGACTACGACGACGAGGATGACGACGAGGACGACGAGGGCGACGAGGGCGACGACGAGGAAGACCACGAGGACGACGACAAGGAACGACGACGAGGACGAGGAACGACAACGAGGACGAGGAACGACGACGAGGACGACGAGGACGACGAGGACGACGAGGTCGACGAGGACGACGAGGGCGACGACGAGGAAGACGACGAGGACGACGACAAGGAACGACGACGAGGACGAGGAACGGCGACGAGGACGACGAGGGCGACGAGGGCGACGACGAGGAAGACGACGAGGACGATGACGAGGACGACGAGGGCGACGAGGGCGACGACGAGGAAGACGACGACGACGACGACGAGGACGACGAGGACGACGACTACGACGACGAGGATGACGACGAGGACGACGAGGGCGACGAGGGCGACGACGAGGACGACGAGGACGACGAGGACGACGAGGACGACGAGGACGACGAGGACGACGACGAGGACGACGAGGACGACAAGGGCGACGAGGACGACGAGGGCGACGAGGGCGACGACGAGGAAGACCACGAGGACGACGACAAGGAACGACGACGAGGACGAGGAACGACAACGAGGACGAGGAACGACGACGAGGACGAGGAACGACGACGAGGACGAGGAACGACGACGAGGACGACGAGGGCGACGAGGACGACGAGGACGACGACGAGGACGACGAGGACGACAAGGGCGACGAGGACGACGAGGGCGACGACGAGGACGACGAGGACGACAAGGGCGACGAGGGCGACGAGGGCGACGACGAGGAAGACCACGAGGACGACGACAAGGAACGACGACGAGGACGACGACGAGGACGACGAGGGCGACGAGGAGGACGACGACAAGGAACAACGACGAGGACGAGGAACGACGACGAGGACGACGAGGACGACGAGGACGACGAGGTCGACGAGGACGACGAGGGCGACGACGAGGAAGACGACGAGGACGACGACAAGGAACGACGACGAGGACGAGGAACGGCGACGAGGACGACGAGGGCGACGAGGGCGACGACGAGGAAGACGACGAGGACGATGACGAGGACGACGAGGGCGACGAGGGCGACGACGAGGAAGACGACGACGACGACGACGAGGACGTCGAGGACGACGATTACGACGACGGGGACGACGACGAGGACGACGAGGGCGACGAGGGCGACGACGAGGAAGACGAGGAGGACGACGACAAGGAACAACGACGAGGACGAGGAACGACGACGAGGACGACGAGGACGACGAGGGCAACGAGGGCGACGACGAAGAAGACGACGAGGACGACGACAAGGAACGACGAGGACGACGACAAGGAACGACGAGGACGACGAGGACGACGAGGACGACGACAAGGACGACGAGGAAGACAAGGGCGACGAGGACGACGAGGGCGACGAGGGCGACGACGAGGAAGACCACGAGGACGACGACAAGGAACGACGACGAGGACGAGGAACGACGACGAGGACGAGGAACGACGACGAGGACGACGAGGGCGACGAGGACGACGAGGACGACGACGACGACGACGACGACGAGGACGAGGAACGACGACGAGGACGAGGAACCACGACGAGGACGAGGAACAACGACGAGGACGAGGAACGACGTCGAGGACGAGGAACGACGTCGAGGACGACGACGGCGACGAGGACGACGAGGACGACGACGACGACGACGACGACGACGACGAGGACGAGGAACGACGACGAGGACGAGGAACGACGACGAGGACGACGAGGGCGACGAGGGTGACGACGAGGAAGACGACGAGGACGATGACGAGGACGACGAGGACGACGAGGACGACGAGGGCGACGAGGACGACGAGGACGACGAGGACGAGGAACGACGACGAGGACGAGGAACCACGACGAGGACGAGGAACGACGACGAGGACGAGGAACGACGACGAGGACGACGAGGGCGACGAGGGTGACGACGAGGAAGACGACGCGGACGATGACGAGGACGACGAGGACGACGAGGACGACGAGGGCGACGAGGACGACGAGGACGACGAGGTCGACGAGGACGACGAGGGCGACGACGAGGAAGACGACGAGGACGACGACAAGGAACGACGACGAGGACGAGGAACGACGACGAGGACGACGAGGGCGACGAGGGCGACGACGAGGAAGACGACGAGGACGATGACGAGGACGACGAGGGCGACGAGGGCGACGACGAGGAAGACGACGACGACGACGACGAGGACGACGACTACGACGACGAGGACGACGACGAGGACGACGAGGGCGACGAGGGCGACGACGAGGAAGACGAGGGCGACGAGGGCGACGACGAGGAAGACGAGGAGGACGACGACAAGGAACAACGACGAGGACGACGACAAGGAACAACGACGAGGACGAGGAACGACGACGAGGACGACGAGGACTACGAGGACGACGAGGACGACGAGGTCGACGAGGACGACGAGGGCGACGACGAGGAAGACGACGAGGACGACGACAAGGAACGACGACGAGGACGAGGAACGGCGACGAGGACGACGAGGGCGACGAGGGCGACGACGAGGAAGACGACGAGGACGATGACGAGGACGACGAGGGCGACGACGAGGAAGACGACGACGACGACGACGAGGACGACGAGGACGACGACTACGACGACGAGGATGACGACGAGGACGACGAGGGCGACGAGGGCGACGACGAGGACGACGAGGACGACGAGGACGACGAGGACGACGACGAGGACGACGAGGACGACAAGGGCGACGAGGACGACGAGGGCGACGAGGGCGACGACGAGGAAGACCACGAGGACGACGACAAGGAACGACGACGAGGACGAGGAACGACAACGAGGACGAGGAACGACGACGAGGACGAGGAACGACGACGAGGACGACGAGGGCGACGAGGACGACGAGGACGACGACGAGGACGACGAGGACGACAAGGGCGACGAGGACGACGAGGGCGACGACGAGGACGACGAGGACGACAAGGGCGACGAGGGCGACGAGGGCGACGACGAGGAAGACCACGAGGACGACGGCAAGGAACGACGACGAGGACGAGGACGACGAGGGCGACGAGGGCGACGACGAGGAAGACGACGAGGACGATGACGAGGACGACGAGGACGACGAGGACGACGAGGACGACGAGGGCGACGACGAGGAAGACGAGGGCGACGACGAGGAAGACGACGAGGACGATGACGAGGACGACGAGGACGACGAGGACGACGAGGACGACGAGGACGACGAGGGCGACGAGGGCGACGACGAGGAAGACGACGAGGACGACGACAAGGACGACGAGGACGACGACGAGGACGACGAGGACGACGAGGACGACAAGGGCGACGAGGACGACGAGGGCGACGAGGGCGACGACGAGGAAGACCACGAGGACGACGACAAGGAACGACGACGAGGACGAGGAACAACGACGAGGACGAGGAACGACGACGAGGACGAGGAACGACGACGAGGACGAGGAACGACGACGAGGACGACGAGGGCGACGAGGACGACGAGGACGACGACGAGGACGACGAGGACGACAAGGGCGACGAGTACGACGAGGGCGACGAGGGCGACGACGAGGAAGACCACGAGGACGAGGACAAGGAACGACGACGAGGGCGACGAGGACGACGAGGACGACGAGGGCGACGACGAGGAAGACGACGAGGACGACGACGAGGACGACGACGACGGCGACGAGGACCAGGAACGACGACGAGGAGGACGACGAGGACGACGACGAGGACGACGACGACGGAGACGAGGAGGAGGACGACGAGGACGACGAGGACGACGACGAGGACGACGACGACGACGACGAGGACGAGGACGACGAGGACGAGGAACGACGACGAGGACGAGGAACGACGTCGAGGACGAGGATCGACGACGACGACGACGACGACGACGACGAGGACGACGACGAGGACGACGACGACGGCGACGAGGACCAGGAACGACGACGAGGAGGACGACGAGGACGACGACGAGGACGACGACGACGGAGACGAGGAGGAGGACGACGAGGACGACGAGGACGACGACGAGGACGACGACGACGACGACGAGGACGAGGACGACGAGGACGACGAGGACGACGAGGACGAGGAACGACGACGAGGACGAGGAACGACGTCGAGGACGAGGAACGACGTCGAGGACGAGGATCGACGACGACGACGACGACGACGACGACGACGAGGACGACGACGACGAGGACGACGACGAGGACGAGGAACGACGACGAGGACGAGGAACCACGACGAGGACGAGGAACGACGACGAGGACAACGACGACGACGAGGAGGACGACGAGGACGACGACGACGACGAGGAGGACGACGAGGACGACGACGACGAGGAGGACGACGAGGACGACGACGACGACGACGAGGAGGACGAGGACGACGAGGACGACGAGGACGACGAGGACGACGAGGACGACGAGGACGACGAGGACGACGAGGACGACGAGGACGACGAGGACGACGAGGACGACGAGGACGACGAGGACGACGAGGACGACGAGGACGACGAGGACGAGGAACGACGACGAGGACGAGGAACGACGTCGAGGACGAGGAACGACGTCGAGGACGAGGATCGACGACGACGACGACGACGACGACGACGACGAGGACGACGACGACGAGGACGACGACGAGGACGAGGAACGACGACGAGGACGAGGAACCACGACGAGGACGAGGAACGACGACGAGGACAACGACGACGACGAGGAGGACGACGAGGACGACGACGACGACGAGGAGGACGACGAGGACGACGACGACGAGGAGGACGACGAGGACGACGACGACGACGACGAGGAGGACGAGGACGACGAGGACGACGAGGACGACGAGGACGACGAGGACGACGAGGACGACGAGGACGACGAGGACGACGAGGACGACGAGGACGACGAGGACGACGAGGACGACGAGGACGACGGCGAGGACGACGACGACGGAGACGAGGAGGAGGACGACGAGGACGACGACGACAACGAGGAGGACGACGAGGACGACGAGGACGACGGCGAGGACGACGACGACGGAGACGAGGAGGAGGACGACGAGGACGACGAGGACGACGACGAGGACGACGACGACGACGACGAGGACGAGGACGACGAGGACGACGAGGACGACGAGGACGAGGAACGACGACGAGGACGAGGAACGACGTCGAGGACGAGGATCGACGACGACGACGACGAGGACGACGACGACGGCGACGAGGACCAGGAACGACGACGAGGACGACGAGGAGGAGGAGGAGGACGACGAGGACGACGACGACGACGAGGACGACGACGACGGCGACGAGGACGACGACGACGACGAGGAGGACGACGAGGACGACGACTACGACGACGAGGATGACGACGAGGACGACGAGGGCGACGAGGGCGACGACGAGGACGACGAGGACGACGAGGACGACGAGGACGACGACGAGGACGACGAGGACGACAAGGGCGACGAGGACGACGAGGGCGACGAGGGCGACGACGAGGAAGACCACGACGACGACGACAAGGAACGACGACGAGGACGAGGAACGACAACGAGGACGAGGAACGACGATGAGGACGACGAGGACGACGAGGACGACGAGGTCGACGAGGACGACGAGGGCGACGACGTGGAAGACGACGAGGACGACGACAAGGAACGACGACGAGGACGAGGAACGGCGACGAGGACGACGAGGGCGACGAGGGCGACGACGAGGAAGACGACGAGGACGATGACGAGGACGACGAGGGCGACGAGGGCGACGACGAGGAAGACGACGACGACGACGACGAGGACGACGAGGACGACGACTACGACGACGAGGATGACGACGAGGACGACGAGGGCGACGAGGGCGTCGACGAGGACGACGAGGACGACGAGGACGACAAGGACGACGACGAGGACGACGAGGACGACAAGGGCGACGAGGACGACGAGGGCGACGAGGGCGACGACGAGGAAGACCACGAGGACGACGACAAGGAACGACGACGAGGACGAGGAACGACAACGAGGACGAGGAACGACGACGAGGACGAGGAACGACGACGAGGACGAGGAACGACGACGAGGACGACGAGGGCGACGAGGACGACGAGGACGACGACGAGGACGACGAGGACGACAAGGGCGACGAGGACGACGAGGGCGACGACGAGGACGACGAGGACGACAAGGGCGACGAGGGCGACGAGGGCGACGACGAGGAAGACCACGAGGACGACGACAAGGAACGACGACGAGGACGACGACGAGGACGACGAGGGCGACGAGGAGGACGACGACAAGGAACAACGACGAGGACGAGGAACGACGACGAGGACGACGAGGACGACGAGGACGACGAGGTCGACGAGGACGACGAGGGCGACGACGAGGAAGACGACGAGGACGACGACAAGGAACGACGACGAGGACGAGGAACGGCGACGAGGACGACGAGGGCGACGAGGGCGACGACGAGGAAGACGACGAGGAAGACGAGGAGGACGACGACAAGGAACAACGACGAGGACGAGGAACGACGACGAGGACGACGAGGACGACGAGCGCAACGAGGGCGACGACGAAGAAGACGACGAGGACGACGACAAGGAACGACGAGGACGACGAGGACGACGACAAGGACGACGAGGAAGACAAGGGCGACGAGGACGACGAGGGCGACGACGAGGAAGACGACGACGACGACGACGAGGACGTCGAGGACGACGATTACGACGACGGGGACGACGACGAGGACGACGAGGGTGACGAGGGCGACGACGAGGAAGACGAGGAGGACGACGACAAGGAACAACGACGAGGACGAGGAACGACGACGAGGACGACGAGGACGACGAGCGCAACGAGGGCGACGACGAAGAAGACGACGAGGACGACGACAAGGAACGACGAGGAAGACGACAAGGAACGACGAGGACGACGAGGACGACGAGGACGACGAGGACGACGACAAGGACGACGAGGAAGACAAGGGCGACGAGGACGACGAGGGCGACGAGGGCGACGACGAGGAAGACCACGAGGACGACGACAAGGAACGACGACGAGGACGAGGAACGACGACGAGGACGAGGAACGACGACGAGGACGACGAGGGCGACGAGGACGACGAGGACGACGACGACGACGACGACGACGAGGACGAGGAACGACGACGAGGACGAGGAACCACGACGAGGACGAGGAACAACGACGAGGACGAGGAACGACGTCGAGGACGAGGAACGACGTCGAGGACGACGACGACGACGAGGACGACGAGGGCGACGACGAGGAAGACGAGGAGGACGACGACAAGGAACAACGACGAGGACGAGGAACGACGACGAGGACGACGAGGGCGACGAGGGTGACGACGAGGAAGACGACGAGGACGATGACGAGGACGACGAGGACGACGAGGACGACGAGGGCGACGAGGACGACGAGGACGACGAGGTCGACGAGGACGACGAGGGCGACGACGAGGAAGACGACGAGGACGACGACAAGGAACGACGACGAGGACGAGGAACGACGACGAGGACGACGAGGGCGACGAGGGCGACGACGAGGAAGACGACGAGGACGATGACGAGGACGACGAGGGCGACGAGGGCGACGACGAGGAAGACGACGACGACGACGACGAGGACGACGAGGACGACGACTACGACGACGAGGACGACGACGAGGACGACGAGGGCGACGAGGGCGACGACGAGGAAGACGAGGGCGACGAGGGCGACGACGAGGAAGACGAGGAGGACGACGACAAGGAACAACGACGAGGACGACGACGAGGACGACGAGGACGACGAGGACGACAAGGGCGACGAGGACGACGAGGGCGACGAGGGCGACGACGAGGAAGACCACGTGGACGACGACAAGGAACGACGACGAGGACGAGGAACAACGACGAGGACGAGGAACGACGACGAGGACGAGGAACGACGACGAGGACGAGGAACGACGACGAGGACGACGAGGGCGACGAGGACGACGAGGACGACGACGAGGACGACGAGGACGACAAGGGCGACGAGTACGACGAGGGCGACGAGGGCGACGACGAGGAAGACCACGAGGACGACGACAAGGAACAACGACGAGGACGAGGAACGACGACGAGGACGACGAGGACGACGAGCGCAACGAGGGCGACGACGAAGAAGACGACGAGGACGACGACAAGGAACGACGAGGACGACGAGGACGACGACAAGGACGACGAGGAAGACAAGGGCGACGAGGACGATGAGGGCGACGACGAGGAAGACGACGACGACGACGACGAGGACGTCGAGGACGACGATTACGACGACGGGGACGACGACGAGGACGACGAGGGCGACGAGGGCGACGACGAGGAAGACGAGGAGGACGACGACAAGGAACAACGACGAGGACGAGGAACGACGACGAGGACGACGAGGACGACGAGCGCAACGAGGGCGACGACGAAGAAGACGACGAGGACGACGACAAGGAACGACGAGGACGACGACAAGGAACGACGAGGACGACGAGGACGACGAGGACGACGAGGACGACGACAAGGACGACGAGGAAGACAAGGGCGACGAGGACGACGAGGGCGACGAGGGCGACGACGAGGAAGACCACGAGGACGACGACAAGGAACGACGTCGAGGACGAGGAACGACGTCGAGGACGACGACGACGACGAGGACGACGAGGGCGACGACGAGGAAGACGAGGAGGACGACGACAAGGAACAACGACGAGGACGAGGAACGACGACGAGGACGACGAGGGCGACGAGGGTGACGACGAGGAAGACGACGAGGACGATGACGAGGACGACGAGGACGACGAGGACGACGAGGGCGACGAGGACGACGAGGACGACGAGGTCGACGAGGACGACGAGGGCGACGACGAGGAAGACGACGAGGACGACGACAAGGAACGACGACGAGGACGAGGAACGACGACGAGGACGACGAGGGCGACGAGGGCGACGACGAGGAAGACGACGAGGACGATGACGAGGACGACGAGGGCGACGAGGGCGACGACGAGGAAGACGACGACGACGACGACGAGGACGACGAGGACGACGACTACGACGACGAGGACGACGACGAGGACGACGAGGGCGACGAGGGCGACGACGAGGAAGACGAGGGCGACGAGGGCGACGACGAGGAAGACGAGGAGGACGACGACAAGGAACAACGACGAGGACGACGACAAGGAACAACGACGAGGACGAGGAACGACGACGAGGACGACGAGGACTACGAGGACGACGAGGACGACGAGGTCGACGAGGACGACGAGGGCGACGACGAGGAAGACGACGAGGACGACGACAAGGAACGACGACGAGGACGAGGAACGGCGACGAGGACGACGAGGGCGACGAGGGCGACGACGAGGAAGACGACGAGGACGATGACGAGGACGACGAGGGCGACGAGGGCGACGACGAGGAAGACGACGACGACGACGACGAGGACGACGAGGACGACGACTACGACGACGAGGATGACGACGAGGACGACGAGGGCGACGAGGGCGACGACGAGGACGACGAGGACGACGAGGACGACGAGGACGACGACGAGGACGACGAGGACGACAAGGGCGACGAGGACGACGAGGGCGACGAGGGCGACGACGAGGAAGACCACGAGGACGACGACAAGGAACGACGACGAGGACGAGGAACGACAACGAGGACGAGGAACGACGACGAGGACGAGGAACGACGACGAGGACGACGAGGGCGACGAGGACGACGACGAGGACGACGAGGACGACAAGGGCGACGAGGACGACGAGGGCGACGACGAGGACGACGAGGACGACAAGGGCGACGAGGGCGACGAGGGCGACGACGAGGAAGACCACGAGGACGACGGCAAGGAACGACGACGAGGACGAGGACGACGAGGGCGACGAGGGCGACGACGAGGAAGACGACGAGGACGATGACGAGGACGACGAGGACGACGAGGACGACGAGGACGACGAGGACGACGAGGACGACGAGGGCGACGACGAGGAAGACGACGAGGACGATGACGAGGACGACGAGGACGACGAGGACGACGAGGACGACGAGGGCGACGAGGGCGACGACGAGGAAGACGACGAGGACGACGACAAGGACGACGAGGACGACGACGAGGACGACGAGGACGACGAGGACGACAAGGGCGACGAGGACGACGAGGGCGACGAGGGCGACGACGAGGAAGACCACGTGGACGACGACAAGGAACGACGACGAGGACGAGGAACAACGACGAGGACGAGGAACGACGACGAGGACGAGGAACGACGACGAGGACGAGGAACGACGACGAGGACGACGAGGGCGACGAGGACGACGAGGACGACGACGAGGACGACGAGGACGACAAGGGCGACGAGTACGACGAGGGCGACGAGGGCGACGACGAGGAAGACCACGAGGACGAGGACAAGGAACGACGACGAGGGCGACGAGGACGACGAGGACGACGAGGGCGACGACGAGGAAGACGACGAGGACGACGACGAGGACGACGACGACGGCGACGAGGACCAGGAACGACGACGAGGAGGACGACGAGGACGACGACGAGGCCGACGACGACGGAGACGAGGAGGAGGACGACGAGGACGACGAGGACGACGACGAGGACGACGACGACGACGACGAGGACGACGAGGACGAGGAACGACGACGAGGACGAGGAACGACGTCGAGGACGAGGATCGACGACGACGACGACGACGACGACGAGGACGACGACGAGGACGACGACGACGGCGACGAGGACCAGGAACGACGACGAGGAGGACGACGAGGACGACGACGAGGACGACGACGACGGAGACGAGGAGGAGGACGACGAGGACGACGAGGACGACGAGGACGACGAGGACGACGACGAGGACGACGACGACGACGACGAGGACGAGGACGACGAGGACGACGAGGACGACGAGGACGAGGAACGACGACGAGGACGAGGAACGACGTCGAGGACGAGGAACGACGTCGAGGACGAGGATCGACGACGACGACGACGACGACGACGACGACGAGGACGACGACGACGAGGACGACGACGAGGACGAGGAACGACGACGAGGACGAGGAACCACGACGAGGACGAGGAACGACGACGAGGACAACGACGACGACGAGGAGGACGACGAGGACGACGACGACGACGAGGAGGACGACGAGGACGACGACGACGAGGAGGACGACGAGGACGACGACGACGACGACGAGGAGGACGAGGACGACGAGGACGACGAGGACGACGAGGACGACGAGGACGACGAGGACGACGAGGACGACGGCGAGGACGACGACGACGGAGACGAGGAGGAGGACGACGAGGACGACGACGACAACGAGGAGGACGACGAGGACGACGAGGACGACGGCGAGGACGACGACGACGGAGACGAGGAGGAGGACGACGAGGACGACGAGGACGACGACGAGGACGACGACGACGACGACGAGGACGAGGACGACGAGGACGACGAGGACGACGAGGACGAGGAACGACGACGAGGACGAGGAACGACGTCGAGGACGAGGATCGACGACGACGACGACGAGGACGACGACGACGGCGACGAGGACCAGGAACGACGACGAGGACGACGAGGAGGAGGAGGAGGACGACGAGGACGACGACGACGACGAGGACGACGACGACGGCGACGAGGACGACGACGACGACGAGGAGGACGAGGAGGACGACGACGACGACGAGGAGGACGACGAGGACGACGACGACGACGACGAGGAGGACGAGGACGACGAGGACGACGAGGGCGACGACGAGGAAGACGACGAGGACGACGACAACGAACGACGACGAGGACGAGGAACGACGACGAGGACGACGAGGGCGACGAGGGCGACGACGAGGAAGACGACGACGAGGACGAGGAACGACGACGAGGACGAGGAACCACGACGAGGACGAGGATCGACGACGAGGACGAGGAACGACGTCGAGGACGAGGAACGACGTCGAGGACGAGGATCGACGACGACGACGACGACGACGACGAGGACGACGACGAGGACGACGACGACGGCGACGAGGACGAGGAACGACGACGAGGAGGACGACGAGGAGGACGACGAGGACGACGACGAGGACGACGACGACGGCGACGAGGACGACGACGACGACGAGGAGGACGACGAGGACGACGACGACGACGAGGAGGACGACGAGGACGACGACAACGACGACGAGGAGGACGAGGACGACGAGGACGACGAGGACGACGAGGACGACGAGGAGGACGACGAGGACGACGACGACGACGAGGAACCACGACGAGGACGAGGAACGACGACGAGGACGAGGAACGACGTCGAGGACGAGGAACGACGTCGAGGACGAGGAACGACGTCGAGGACGAGGATCGACGACGACGACGACGACGACGACGAGGACGACGACGAGGACGACGACGACGGCGACGAGGACGAGGAACGACGACGAGGACGATGAACGACGTCGAGGACGAGGAACGACGTCGAGGACGAGGATCGACGACGACGACGACGACGACGACGAGGACGACGACGAGGGCGACGACGACGGCGACGAGGACGAGGACGACGAGGACGACGAGGACGACGACGACGACAACGAGGAGGACGACGAGGACGACGACGGCGACGAGGACGACGACGAGGACGACGACGACGACGAGGAGGACGACGAGGACGACGACGACGACGAGGAGGACGACGAGGACGACGGCGACGAGGACGAGGACGACGAGGACGACGACGACGACGAGGAGGACGACGAGGACGACGACGACGACGACGAGGAGGACGAGGACGACGAGGACGACGAGGACGACGAGGACGACGAGGACGACGAGGACGACGAGGAGGAGGAGGAGGACGACGAGGACGACGACGACAACGAGGAGGACGACGAGGACGACGACGGCGACGAGGACGACGACGACGACGAGGAGGACGACGAGGACGACGACGACGACGAGGAGGACGACGAGGACGACGACAACGACGACGAGGAGGACGAGGACGACGAGGACGACGAGGACGACGAGGACGACGAGGACGACGAGGAGGACGACGAGGACGACGACGACGACGAGGAGGACGACGAGGACGACGACGACGACGACGAGGAGGACGAGGACGACGAGGACGACGAGGACGACGAGGACGACGAGGACGACGAGGACGACGAGGTCGACGAGGACGACGAGGGCGACGACGAGGAAGTCGACGAGGACGACGACAAGGAACGACGACGAGGACGAGGAACGACGACGAGGACGACGAGGGCGACGAGGGCGACGACGAGGAAGACGACGAGGACGATGACGAGGACGACGAGGGCGACGAGGGCGACGACGAGGAAGACGACGACGACGACGACGAGGACGACGACTACGACGACGAGGACGACGACGAGGACGACGACAACGACGACGAGGAGGACGAGGACGACGAGGACGACGAGGACGACGAGGACGACGAGGAACCACGACGAGGACGAGGAACGACGACGAGGACGACGAGGGCGACGAGGGCGACGACGAGGAAGACGACGACGACGACGACGAGGACGACGAGGACGACGAGGACGACGAGGACGTCGAGGGCGACGAGGACGACGAGGACGACGAGGTCGACGAGGACGACGAGGGCGACGAGGACGACGAGGGCGACGACGAGGAAGTCGACGAGGACGACGACAAGGAACGACGACGGAGGACGAGGAACGACGACGAGGACGACGAGGGCGACGAGGGCGACGACGAGGAAGACGACGAGGACGATGACGAGGACGACGAGGGCGACGAGGGCGACGACGAGGAAGACGACGACGACGACGACGAGGACGACGACTACGACGACGAGGACGACGACGAGGACGACGACAACGACGACGAGGAGGACGAGGACGACGAGGACGACGAGGACGACGAGGACGACGAGGACGACGAGGACGACGAGGACGACGAGGACGACGAGGACGACGAGGACGACGAGGACGACGAGGACGACGAGGAGGACGACGAGGACGACGACGACGACGAGGAACCACGACGAGGACGAGGAACGACGACGAGGACGACGAGGGCGACGAGGGCGACGACGAGGAAGACGACGACGACGACGACGAGGACGACGAGGACGACGAGGGCGACGACGAGGAAGACGACGACGACGACGACGAGGACGACGAGGACGACGACTACGACGACGAGGACGACGACGAGGACGACGAGGGCGACGAGGGCGACGACGAGGAAGACGAGGAGGACGACGACAAGGAACAACGACGAGGACGAGGAACGACGACGAGGACGACGAGGTCGACGAGGACGACGAGGGCGACGACGAGGAAGACGACGAGCGACGAGGACGACGAGGGCGACGAGGGCGACGACGAGGAAGACGACGAGGACGATGACGAGGACGACGAGGGCGACGAGGGCGACGACGAGGAAGACGACGACGACGACGACGAGGACGTCGAGGACGACGACTACGACGACGAGGACGACGACGAGGACGACGAGGGCGACGAGGGCGACGACGAGGAAGACGAGGAGGACGAGGACGACGACGACGAGGACGACGACGAGGACGAGGAACGACGACGAGGACGAGGAACCACGACGAGGACGAGGAACGACGACGAGGACGAGGAACGACGTCGAGGACGAGGAACGACGTCGAGGACGAGGAACGACGTGGAGGACGAGGATCGACGAGGACGACGACGAGGACGACGACGACGGCGACGAGGACGAGGACGACGAGGACGACGAGGACGACGACGACGACGAGGAGGACGACGAGGACGACGACGACGACGAGGAGGACGACGAGGACGACGACGACGACGACGAGGAGGACGAGGACGACGAGGACGACGAGGACGACGAGGACGACGAGGACGACGACGACGGCGACGAGGACGAGGACGACGAGGACGACGAGGACGACGACGACGACGAGGAGGACGACGAGGACGAGGAGGACGACGAGGACGACGACGACGACGAGGAGGACGACGAGGACGACGACGACGACGACGAGGAGGACGAGGACGACGAGGACGACGAGGACGACGAGGACGACGAGGACGACGAGGACGACGAGGACGACGAGGACGACGAGGAGGAGGAGGAGGACGACGAGGACGACGACGACAACGAGGAGGACGACGAGGACGACGACGACGACGAGGAGGACGACGAGGACGACGAGGACGACGAGGACGACGAGGACGACGAGGACGACGAGGACGACGAGGACGACGAGGACGACGAGGAGGAGGAGGAGGACGACGAGGACGACGACGACAACGAGGAGGACGACGAGGACGACGACGGCGACGAGGACGACGACGACGACGAGGAGGACGACGAGGACGACGACGACGACGAGGAGGACGACGAGGACGACGACAACGACGACGAGGAGGACGAGGACGACGAGGACGACGAGGACGACGAGGACGACGAGGACGACGAGGACGACGAGGAGGACGACGAGGACGACGACGACGACGAGGAGGACGACGAGGACGACGACGACGACGACGAGGAGGACGAGGACGACGAGGACGACGAGGACGACGAGGACGACGAGGACGACGAGGACGACGAGGACGACGAGGACGACGAGGACGACGAGGACGACGAGGACGAGGAACGACGACGAGGACGAGGAACGACGTCGAGGACGAGGAACGGCGTCGAGGACGAGGATCGACGACGACGACGACGACGACGACGACGACGACGACGAGGACGACGACGACGAGGACGACGACGAGGACGAGGAACGACGACGAGGACGAGGAACCACGACGAGGACGAGGAACGACGACGAGGACGAGGAACGACGTCGAGGACGAGGAACGACGTCGAGGACGAGGAACGACGTCGAGGACGAGGAACGACGTCGAGGACGAGGAACGACGTCGAGGACGAGGATCGACGAGGACGAGGAACGACGTCGAGGACGAGGAACGACGTCGAGGACGAGGAACGACGTCGAGGACGAGGAACGACGACGAGGACGAGGAACGACGACGAGGGCGACGACGAGGAAGACGACGAGGACGATGACGAGGACGACGAGGACGACGAGGACGACGAGGACGTCGAGGGCGACGAGGACGACGAGGACGACGAGGTCGACGAGGACGACGAGGGCGACGACGAGGAAGTCGACGAGGACGACGACAAGGAACGACGACGAGGACGAGGAACGACGACGAGGACGACGAGGGCGACGAGGGCGACGACGAGGAAGACGACGAGGACGATGACGAGGACGACGAGGGCGACGAGGGCGACGACGAGGAAGACGACGACGACGACGACGAGGACGACGACTACGACGACGAGGACGACGACGAGGACGACGACAACGACGACGAGGAGGACGAGGACGACGAGTACGACGAGGACGACGAGGACGACGAGGACGACGAGGACGACGAGGACGACGAGGACGACGAGGACGACGAGGACGACGAGGACGACGAGGACGACGAGGACGACGAGGAGGACGACGAGGACGACGACGACGACGAGGAACCACGACGAGGACGAGGAACGACGACGAGGACGACGAGGGCGACGAGGGCGACGACGAGGAAGACGAGGAGGACGACGACAAGGAACAACGACGAGGACGAGGAACGACGACGAGGACGACGAGGACGACGAGGACGACGAGGTCGACGAGGACGACGAGGGCGACGACGAGGAAGACGACGAGGACGACGACAAGGAACGACGACGAGGACGAGGAACGGCGACGAGGACGACGAGGGCGACGAGGGCGACGACGAGGAAGACGACGAGGACGATGACGAGGACGACGAGGGCGACGAGGGCGACGACGAGGAAGACGACGACGACGACGACGAGGACGTCGAGGACGACGACTACGACGACGGGGACGACGACGAGGACGACGAGGGCGACGAGGGCGACGACGAGGAAGACGAGGAGGACGACGACAAGGAACAACGACGAGGACGAGGAACGACGACGAGGACGACGAGGACGACGAGGGCAACGAGGGCGACGACGACGACGACGACGAGGACGAGGAACGACGACGAGGACGAGGAACCACGACGAGGACGAGGAATGACGACGAGGACGAGGAACGACGACGAGGACGACGAGGGCGACGAGGGTGACGACGAGAAAGACGACGAGGACGATGACGAGGACGACGAGGACGACGAGGACGACGAGGGCGACGAGGACGACGAGGACGACGAGGTCGACGAGGACGACGAGGGCGACGACGAGGAAGACGACGAGGACGACGACAAGGAACGACGACGAGGACGACAAGGGCGACGAGGACGACGAGGGCGACGAGGGCGACGACGAGGAAGACCACGAGGACGACGACAAGGAACGACGACGAGGACGAGGAACGACGACGAGGACGAGGAACGACGACGAGGACGACGAGGGCGACGAGGACGACGAGGACGACGACGACGACGACGACGACGAGGACGAGGAACGACGACGAGGACGAGGAACCACGACGAGGACGAGGAACAACGACGAGGACGAGGAACGACGTCGAGGACGAGGAACGACGTCGAGGACGACGAGGGCGACGAGGACGACGAGGACGACGACGACGACGACGACGACGACGACGAGGACGAGGAACGACGACGAGGACGAGGAACCACGACGAGGACGAGGAACGACGACGAGGACGAGGAACGACGACGAGGACGACGAGGGCGACGAGGGTGACGACGAGAAAGACGACGAGGACGATGACGAGGACGACGAGGACGACGAGGACGACGAGGGCGACGAGGACGACGAGGACGACGAGGTCGACGAGGACGACGAGGGCGACGACGAGGAAGACGACGAGGACGACGACAAGGAACGACGACGAGGACGAGGAACGACGACGAGGACGACGAGGGCGACGAGGGCGACGACGAGGAAGACGACGAGGTCGACGAGGACGACGAGGGCGACGACGAGGAAGACGACGAGGACGACGACAAGGAACGACGACGAGGACGAGGAACGGCGACGAGGACGACGAGGGCGACGAGGGCGACGACGAGGAAGACGACGAGGACGATGACGAGGACGACGAGGGCGACGAGGGCGACGACGAGGAAGACGACGACGACGACGACGAGGACGACGAGGACGACGACTACGACGACGAGGATGACGACGAGGACGACGAGGGCGACGAGGGCGACGACGAGGACGACGAGGACGACGAGGACGACGAGGACGACGACGAGGACGACGAGGACGACAAGGGCGACGAGGACGACGACAAGGAACGACGACGAGGACGAGGAACGACAACGAGGACGAGGAACGACGACGAGGACGAGGAACGACGTCGAGGACGACGATTACGACGACGGGGACGACGACGAGGACGACGAGGGCGACGAGGGCGACGACGAGGAAGACGAGGAGGACGACGACAAGGAACAACGACGAGGACGAGGAACGACGACGGGGACGACGAGGACGACGAGGGCAACGAGGGCGACGACGAAGAAGACGACGAGGACGACGACAAGGAACGACGAGGACGACGACAAGGAACGACGAGGACGACGAGGACGACGACAAGGACGACGAGGAAGACAAGGGCGACGAGGACGACGAGGGCGACGAGGGCGACGACGAGGAAGACCACGAGGACGACGACAAGGAACGACGACGAGGACGAGGAACGACGACGAGGACGAGGAACGACGACGAGGACGACGAGGGCGACGAGGACGACGAGGACGACGACGACGACGACGACGACGAGGACGAGGAACGACGACGAGGACGAGGAACCACGACGAGGACGAGGAACAACGACGAGGACGAGGAACGACGTCGAGGACGAGGAACGACGTCGAGGACGACGAGGGCGACGAGGACGACGAGGACGACGACGACGACGACGACGACGACGACGACGACGACGAGGACGAGGAACGACGACGAGGACGAGGAACCACGACGAGGACGAGGAACGATGACGAGGACGAGGAACGACGACGAGGACGACGAGGGCGACGAGGGTGACGACGAGGAAGACGACGAGGACGATGACGAGGACGACGAGGACGACGAGGACGACGAGGGCGACGAGGACGACGAGGACGACGAGGTCGACGAGGACGACGAGGGCGACGACGAGGAAGACGACGAGGACGACGATAAGGAACGACGACGAGGACGAGGAACGACGACGAGGACGACGAGGGCGACGAGGGCGACGACGAGGAAGACGACGAGGACGATGACGAGGACGACGAGGGCGACGAGGGCGACGACGAGGAAGACGACGACGACGACGACGAGGACGACGAGGACGACGACTACGACGACGAGGACGACGACGAGGACGACGAGGGCGACGAGGGCGACGACGAGGAAGACGAGGGCGACGAGGGCGACGACGAGGAAGACGAGGAGGACGACGACAAGGAACAACGACGAGGACGACGACAAGGAACAACGACGAGGACGAGGAACGACGACGAGGACGACGAGGACTACGAGGTCGACGAGGACGACGAGGTCGACGAGGACGACGAGGGCGACGACGAGGAAGACGACGAGGACGACGACAAGGAACGACGACGAGGACGAGGAACGGCGACGAGGACGACGAGGGCGACGAGGGCGACGACGAGGAAGACGACGAGGACGATGACGAGGACGACGAGGGCGACGAGGGCGACGACGAGGAAGACGACGACGACGACGACGAGGACGACGAGGACGACGACTACGACGACGAGGATGACGACGAGGACGACGAGGGCGACGAGGGCGACGACGAGGACGACGAGAACGACGAGGACGACGAGGACGACGACGAGGACGACGAGGACGACAAGGGCGACGAGGACGACGAGGGCGACGACGAGGAAGACCACGAGGACGACGACAAGGAACGACGACGAGGACGAGGAACGACAACGAGGACGAGGAACGACGACGAGGACGAGGAACGACGACGAGGACGACGAGGGCGACGAGGACGACGAGGACGACGACGAGGACGACGAGGACGACAAGGGCGACGAGGACGACGAGGGCGACGACGAGGACGACGAGGACGACAAGGGCGACGAGGGCGACGAGGGCGACGACGAGGAAGACCACGAGGACGACGGCAAGGAACGACGACGAGGACGACGAGGACAACGAGGGCAACGAGGACGATGAGGACGACGACGAGGACGACGAAGACGACGACGACGAGGACGACGAGGACGATGAGGACGAGGATCGACGGCGACGACGAAGAACGACGTCGCGGACGTGACGAGGACGTCGACGAGGACGGGAACGAGGACGGGAACGAGGACGAGGGTCGACAACGACGACGACGAACAAGGACGACGACGAGGACGACGACGACGAGGTCGACGAGGACGACGAGGGCGACGACGAGGAAGACGACGAGGACGACGAGGGCGACGAGGGCGACGACGAGGAAGACGAGGAGGACGACGACAAGGAACAACGACGAGGACGAGGAACGACGACGAGGACGACGAGGACGACGAGGGCAACGAGGGCGACGACGAAGAAGACGACGAGGACGACGACAAGGAACGACGAGGACGACGAGGACGACGACGAGGACGACGACGAGGACGACGAGGACGATGACGAGGACGACGAGGGCGACGAGGGCGACGACGAGGAAGACGACGAGGACGATGACGAGGACGACGAGGGCGACGAGGGCGACGACGAGGAAGACGACGACGACGACGACGAGGACGACGAGGACGACGACTACGACGACGAGGACGACGACGAGGACGACGAGGGCGACGAGGGCGACGAGGGCGACGAGGGCGACGAGGGCGACGACGAGGAAGACGAGGAGGACGACGACAAGGAACAACGACGAGAACGAGGAACGACGACGAGGACGACGAGGACGACGAGGACGACGAGGACGACGAGGTCGACGAGGACGACGAGGGCGACGACGAGGAAGACGACGAGGACGGCGACAAGGAACGACGACGAGGACGAGGAACGGCGACGAGGACGACGAGGGCGACGAGGGCGACGACGAGGAAGACGACGAGGACGATGACGAGGACGACGAGGGCGACGAGGGCGACGACGAGGAAGACGACGACGACGACGACGAGGACGACGAGGACGACGACTACGACGACGAGGACGACGACGAGGACGACGAGGGCGACGAGGGCGACGACGAGGAAGACGAGGAGGACGACGACAAGGAACAACGACGAGGACGAGGAACGACGACGAGGACGACGAGGACGACGAGGGCAACGAGGGCGACGACGAAGAAGACGACGAGGACGACGACAAGGAACGACGAGGACGACGAGGACGACGACGAGGACGACGACGAGGACGACGAGGACGACGAGGACGACGACGAGGACGACGAGGACGACAAGGGCGACGAGGACGACGAGGGCGACGAGGGCGACGACGAGGAAGACCACGAGGACGACGACAAGGAACGACGACGAGGACGAGGAACGACGACGAGGACGACGAGGGCGACGAGGACGACGAGGACGACGACGACAAGGACGACGACGAGGACGAGGAACGACGTCGAGGACGAGGAACGACGTCGAGGACGAGGAACGACGTCGAGGACGAGGAACGACGTCGAGGACGAGGAACGACGTCGAGGACGAGGAACGACGTCGAGGACGAGGAACGACGTCGAGGACGAGGAACGACGTCGAGGACGAGGAACGACGTCGAGGACGAGGAACGACGTCGAGGACGAGGAACGACGTCGAGGACGAGGAACGACGTCGAGGACGAGGAACGACGTCGAGGACGAGGAACGACGTCGAGGACGAGGAACGACGTCGAGGACGAGGAACGACGTCGAGGACGAGGAACGACGTCGAGGACGAGGAACGACGTCGAGGACGAGGAACGACGTCGAGGACGAGGAACGACGTCGAGGACGAGGAACGACGTCGAGGACGAGGATCGACGACGACGAGGACGACGAGGGCGACGAGGATCGACGACGACGAGGAAGACGACGAGGACGACGAGGGCGACGAGGACGACGAGGACGACGAGGTCGACGAGGACGACGAGGGCGACGACGAGGAAGACGACGAGGACGACGAAAAGGAACGATGACGAGGACGAGGAACGACGACGAGGACGACGAGGGCGACGAGGGCGACGACGAGGAAGACGACGAGGACGATGACGAGGACGACGAGGGCGACGAGGGCGACGACGAGGAAGACGACGACGACGACGACGAGGACGACGAGGACGACGACTACGACGACGAGGACGACGACGAGGACGACGAGGGCGACGAGGGCGACGACGAGGAAGACGACGACGACGACGACGAGGACGACGAGGACGACGACTACGACGACTACGACGACGAGGACGACGAGGGCGACGAGGGCGACGACGAGGACGACGAGGACGACGAGGACGACGACGAGGACGACGAGGACGACAAGGGCGACGAGGACGACGAGGGCGACGAGGGCGACGACGAGGAAGACCACGAGGACGACGACAAGGAACGACGACAAGGACGAGGAACGACGACGAGGACGAGGAACGACGACGAGGACGAGGAACGACGACGAGGACGACGAGGGCGACGAGGACGACGAGGACGACGACGAGGACGACGAGGACGACAAGGGCGACGAGGACGACGAGGGCGACGACGAGGACGACGAGGACGACAAGGGCGACGAGGGCGACGAGGGCGACGACGAGGAAGACCACGAGGACGACGACAAGGAACGACGACGAGGACGAGGACGACGAGGGCGACGAGGGCGACGACGAGGAAGACGACGAGGACGATGACGAGGACGACGAGGACGACGAGGACGACGAGGACGACGAGGACGACGAGGGCGACGAGGGCGACGACGAGGAAGACGACGAGGACGATGACGAGGACGACGAGGACGACGAGGACGACGAGGACGACGAGGACGACGAGGGCGACGAGGGCGACGACGAGGAAGACGACGAGGACGACGACAAGGACGACGAGGACGACGAGGACGACGACGAGGACGACGAGGACGACGACGAGGACGACGAGGACGACGAGGACAACAAGGGCGACGAGGACGACGAGGAAGACCACGAGGACGACGACGAGGAAGACCACGAGGACGACGACAAGGAACGACGACGAGGACGAGGAACGACGACGAGGACGAGGAACGACGACGAGGACGAGGAACGACGACGAGGACGACGAGGGCGACGAGGACGACGAGGGCGACGAGGGCGACGACGAGGAAGACCACGAGGACGACGACAAGGAACGACGACGAGGACGAGGAACGACGACGAGGGCGACGAGGACGACGAGGACGACGAGGGCGACGACGAGGAAGACGACGAGGACGACGACAAGGACGACGAGGACGACGAGGACGACGACTACGACGACGAGGACGACGAGGGCGACGAGGGCGACGACGAGGAAGACGAGGAGGACGACGACAAGGAACAACGACGAGGACGAGGAACGACGACGAGGACGACGACAAGGAACGACGACGAGCACGAGGAACGACGACGACGACGACGAGGACAACGAGGGCAACGAGGACGATGAGGACGACGAGGACGATGAGGACGACGAGGACGATGAGGACGACGACGAGGACGACGAAGACGACGAGGACGAGGACGACGAGGACGATGAGGACGAGGATCGACGGCGACGACGAAGAACGACGTCGCGGACGTGACGAGGACGTCGACGAGGACGGGAACGAGGACGGGAACGAGGACGGGAACGAGGACGGGAACGAGGACGAGGGTCAACAACGACGACGACGACGAGGACGACGACGACGACGAGGAGGACGACGAGGAGGTCGACGAGGACGAGGACGAGGACGACGAGGGCGACGAGGGCGACGACGAGGAAGACGACGACGACGACGACGAGGACGACGAGGACGACGAGGACGACGACTACGACGACGAGGACGACGAGGGCGACGAGGGCGACGACGAGGACGACCACGAGGACGACGACAAGGAACGACGACGAGGACGAGGAACGACGACGAGGACGACGAGGGCGACGAGGACGACGAGGACGACGACGACAAGGACGACGACGAGGACGAGGAACGACGACGAGGACGAGGAACCACGACGAGGACGAGGAACGACGTCGAGGACGAGGAACGACGTCGAGGACGAGGAACGACGTCGAGGACGAGGAACGACGTCGAGGACGAGGAACGACGTCGAGGACGAGGAACGACGTCGAGGACGAGGAACGACGTCGAGGACGAGGAACGACGTCGAGGACGAGGAACGACGTCGAGGACGAGGAACGACGTCGAGGACGAGGAACGACGTCGAGGACGAGGAACGACGTCGAGGACGAGGAACGACGTCGAGGACGAGGAACGACGTCGAGGACGAGGAACGACGTCGAGGACGAGGAACGACGTCGAGGACGAGGAACGACGTCGAGGACGAGGAACGACGTCGAGGACGAGGAACGACGTCGAGGACGAGGAACGACGTCGAGGACGAGGAACGACGTCGAGGACGAGGAACGACGTCGAGGACGAGGAACGACGTCGAGGACGAGGAACGACGTCGAGGACGAGGAACGACGTCGAGGACGAGGAACGACGTCGAGGACGAGGAACGACGTCGAGGACGAGGAACGACGTCGAGGACGAGGAACGACGTCGAGGACGAGGAACGACGTCGAGGACGAGGAACGACGTCGAGGACGAGGATCGACGACGACGAGGAAGACGACGAGGACGACGAGGGCGACGAGGACGACGAGGGCGACGAGGATCGACGACGACGAGGAAGACGACGAGGACGACGAGGGCGACGAGGACGACGAGGACGACGAGGTCGACGAGGACGACGAGGGCGACGACGAGGAAGACGACGAGGACGACGAAAAGGAACGATGACGAGGACGAGGAACGACGACGAGGACGACGAGGGCGACGAGGGCGACGACGAGGAAGACGACGAGGACGATGACGAGGACGACGAGGGCGACGAGGGCGACGACGAGGAAGACGACGACGACGACGACGAGGACGACGAGGACGACGACTACGACGACGAGGACGACGACGAGGACGACGAGGGCGACGAGGGCGACGACGAGGAAGACGACGACGACGACGACGAGGACGACGAGGACGACGACTACGACGACTACGACGACGAGGACGACGAGGGCGACGAGGGCGACGACGAGGACGACGAGGACGACGAGGACGACGACGAGGACGACGAGGACGACAAGGGCGACGAGGACGACGAGGGCGACGAGGGCGACGACGAGGAAGACCACGAGGACGACGACAAGGAACGACGACAAGGACGAGGAACGACGACGAGGACGAGGAACGACGACGAGGACGAGGAACGACGACGAGGACGACGAGGGCGACGAGGACGACGAGGACGACGACGAGGACGACGAGGACGACAAGGGCGACGAGGACGACGAGGGCGACGACGAGGACGACGAGGACGACAAGGGCGACGAGGGCGACGAGGGCGACGACGAGGAAGACCACGAGGACGACGACAAGGAACGACGACGAGGACGAGGACGACGAGGGCGACGAGGGCGACGACGAGGAAGACGACGAGGACGATGACGAGGACGACGAGGACGACGAGGACGACGAGGACGACGAGGACGACGAGGGCGACGAGGGCGACGACGAGGAAGACGACGAGGACGATGACGAGGACGACGAGGACGACGAGGACGACGAGGACGACGAGGACGACGAGGGCGACGAGGGCGACGACGAGGAAGACGACGAGGACGACGACAAGGACGACGAGGACGACGAGGACGACGACGAGGACGACGAGGACGACGAGGACGACAAGGGCGACGAGGACGACGAGGAAGACCACGAGGACGACGACGAGGAAGACCACGAGGACGACGACAAGGAACGACGACGAGGACGAGGAACGACGACGAGGACGAGGAACGACGACGAGGACGAGGAACGACGACGAGGACGACGAGGGCGACGAGGACGACGAGGACGACGACGAGGACGACGAGGACGACAAGGGCGACGAGGACGACGAGGGCGACGAGGGCGACGACGAGGAAGACCACGAGGACGACGACAAGGAACGACGACGAGGACGAGGAACGACGACGAGGGCGACGAGGACGACGAGGACGACGAGGGCGACGACGAGGAAGACGACGAGGACGACGACAAGGACGACGAGGACGACGAGGACGACGACTACGACGACGAGGACGACGAGGGCGACGAGGGCGACGACGAGGAAGACGAGGAGGACGACGACAAGGAACAACGACGAGGACGAGGAACGACGACGAGGACGACGACAAGGAACGACGACGAGCACGAGGAACGACGACGACGACGACGAGGACAACGAGGGCAACGAGGACGATGAGGACGACGAGGACGATGAGGACGACGAGGACGATGAGGACGACGACGAGGACGACGAAGACGACGAGGACGAGGACGACGAGGACGATGAGGACGAGGATCGACGGCGACGACGAAGAACGACGTCGCGGACGTGACGAGGACGTCGACGAGGACGGGAACGAGGACGGGAACGAGGACGGGAACGAGGACGGGAACGAGGACGAGGGTCAACAACGACGACGACGACGAGGACGACGACGACGACGAGGAGGACGACGAGGAGGTCGACGAGGACGAGGACGAGGACGACGAGGGCGACGAGGGCGACGACGAGGAAGACGACGACGACGACGACGAGGACGACGAGGACGACGAGGACGACGACTACGACGACGAGGACGACGAGGGCGACGAGGGCGACGACGAGGACGACGAGGACGACGAGGGCGACGACGAGGAAGACGACGAGGACGATGACGAGGACGACGAGGACGACGAGGACGACGAGGACGACGAGGACGACGAGGGCGACGAGGGCGACGACGAGGAAGACGACGAGGACGACGACAAGGACGACGAGGACGACGAGGACGACGACGAGGACGACGAGGACGACGAGGACGACAAGGGCGACGAGGACGACGAGGAAGACCACGAGGACGACGACGAGGAAGACCACGAGGACGACGACAAGGAACGACGACGAGAACGAGGAACGACGACGAGGACGAGGAACGACGACGAGGACGAGGAACGACGACGAGGACGACGAGGGCGACGAGGACGACGAGGACGACGACGAGGACGACGAGGACGACAAGGGCGACGAGGACGACGAGGGCGACGAGGGCGACGACGAGGAAGACCACGAGGACGACGACAAGGAACGACGACGAGGACGAGGAACGACGACGAGGGCGACGAGGACGACGAGGACGACGAGGGCGACGACGAGGAAGACGACGAGGACGACGACAAGGACGACGAGGACGACGGGGACGACGACTACGACGACGAGGACGACGAGGGCGACGAGGGCGACGACGAGGAAGACGACGAGGACGATGACGAGGACGACGAGGACGACGAGGACGACGAGGACGACGAGGACGACGAGGGCGACGAGGGCGACGACGAGGAAGACGACGAGGACGATGACGAGGACGACGAGGACGACGAGGACGACGAGGACGACGAGGACGACGAGGGCGACGAGGGCGACGACGAGGAAGACGACGAGGACGACGACAAGGACGACGAGGACGACGAGGACGACGACGAGGACGACGAGGACGACGAGGACGACAAGGGCGACGAGGACGACGAGGAAGACCACGAGGACGACGACGAGGAAGACCACGAGGACGACGACAAGGAACGACGACGAGAACGAGGAACGACGACGAGGACGAGGAACGACGACGAGGACGAGGAACGACGACGAGGACGACGAGGGCGACGAGGACGACGAGGACGACGACGAGGACGACGAGGACGACAAGGGCGACGAGGACGACGAGGGCGACGAGGGCGACGACGAGGAAGACCACGAGGACGACGACAAGGAACGACGACGAGGACGAGGAACGACGACGAGGGCGACGAGGACGACGAGGACGACGAGGGCGACGACGAGGAAGACGACGAGGACGACGACAAGGACGACGAGGACGACGAGGACGACGACTACGACGACGAGGACGACGAGGGCGACGAGGGCGACGACGAGGAAGACGAGGAGGACGACGACAAGGAACAACGACGAGGACGAGGAACGACGACGAGGACGAC
>NW_027485692.1:0-32402 GCF_050908995.1 Andrena cerasifolii
TTTAAAATTTATTAAAATTTAAAAAAATTTAAAAATTAAAAAAAATATGAGAAAATTTAAAAAAAAAATGAAAAAATTAAAAAAATTAAAAAAATTAAAATAAAAGAAAAAAAATTAAAAAACATTTTTTGAAATAAAAAAATTATAATTTAAAAACAAATTAAAAAATTTTAAAAAATTTAAAAAAAATTATAAGAAAATTTAAAAAAAATTAAAAAATTGAAAAAATTAAAAAAATTAAAAGAAAAGAAAAAAATTAAAAAAAATTAAAAACATTTTTTGAAATAAAAAAATTATTATTTTAAAAAAAATTTTAAAAAATTTTAAAAAAATTAAAAAATTTTGTTTAAAAAATTAAAAAAAAAAATTTAAAAAATTTAAAAAATTAAAAAAACATTTTTTAAAATAAAAAAATTATATTTTTTAAAAAAAAATTAAAAAGAATTTAAGAATTTAAAAAAAAATTTAAAAAATTTAAAAAATTTGTTTAAAAAATTAAAAAGAAAGTTTTAAGAAAATTTTCAAAAATTAAAAAAAAAATTTAAAAATTAAAAAAAAATTAAAATCAAAATTTAAAATTTTTCTTTAAAATTAAAAAAAATTTAAAAAAAAAATTTTAAAAAATTTTAAAAATTAAAAAAAAATTATAAGAAAATTTTTAAAAAAAATTTAAAAATTTGAAAAAATTGAAAAAAAATTAAAAAACATTTTTGAAATAAAAAATAATACATTTAAAAAAATTAAAAAAAAATTTAGAAAAATTTTCAAAGATTAAAAAAAATAAAAAAAAATTAAAAAAATAAAAAATAAAATTTTAAAATTAAAAAAAATTTTAAAAATTAAAAAAAATTTAAAAATTAAAAAAAAAATTTAAAAATTAAAAAAATTATAATTTTAAAAAAAATTTAAAAAAAATTTAAAAATTTAAAAAAAATTATAAAAAAAATTAAAAACATTTTTGAAATAAAAAAAAATACTTTTAAAAAAATTAAAAAAAAATTTAGAAAAATTTAAAAAAAATTAAAAAAAAAATTTTTAAATAAAAAAATTATAATTTTAAAAAAAAATTTAAAAAAATTTAAAAAAAATTAAAAAATTTTGTTTAAAAAATTAAAAAAAAAGTTTTAAGAAAATTTTAAAAATTAAAAAAAAATTTAAAAAAAGAAAAATAAAAATTAAAAAAAAATTTAAAAAATTAAAAAACATTTTTGGAATAAAAAATAATGCTTTTAAATAAATTAAAAAA
The DNA here is from genome assembly GCF_050908995.1 of Andrena cerasifolii. NCBI lineage: Eukaryota > Metazoa > Arthropoda > Insecta > Hymenoptera > Andrenidae > Andrena > Andrena cerasifolii. The sequence goes on from NW_027485692.1 coordinate 1,247, forward strand.
AAATTTAGAAAAATTTTAAAAATTAAAAAAAAATTTTTAAAATTAAAAAAAAATTTTAAAAATTAAAAAAATTAAAAAATTTTAAAAATTAAAAAATATAAATAATTTAAAAAAAAAATTAAAAATTAAAAAAATTAAAAAATTAAAAAATATAGAAAAAAAATTTTAAAATAAATAATTTTTTTAATTTTGTTAAAAAATTGAAACAAATTTAAAAAAAAAATTTAAATTTTAAAAAATTTAAATATAAATAAAGCAAAGAAAATTTTTAAAAAATTAAAAAAAAATTTTAAAAATTTAAAAAAAAAATTTTAAAAAAAATTTAAAAATTAAAAAAAATATAAGAAAATTTAAAAAAAATGAAAAAATTGAAAAAATTAAAAAAATTAAAAAAATTAAAATAAAAGAAAAAAAATTAAAAAACATTTTTGAAATAAAAAAATAATACTTTTAAAAAAATTTAAAAAAAAATTTAGAAAAATTTTCAAAAATTAAAAAAAAAATAAAAAAAATTTAAAAAATTAAAAAAAAAATTTAAATTTTTAAAAAATTAAAAAAAATTTTTAAAAATTTAAAAAAAATTATAAGAAAATTTAAAAAAAAATTAAAAAATTGAAAAAATTAAAAAAATTAAAAGAAAAGAAAAAAATTAAAAAAAATTAAAAACATTTTTTGAAATAAAAAAATTATTATTTTAAAAAAATTTTTAAAAAATTTTTAAAAAATTAAAAATTTTGTTTAAAAAATTAAAAAAAAAGTTTTAAGAAAGTTTTAAAAATTAAAAAAAAATAAAAAAAAAATTAAAAAAATTAAAAAAATTTGTTTAAAAAATTAAAAAAAAAGTTTTAAGAAAGTTTTAAAAATTAAAAAAAAATAAAAAAAAAATTAAAAAAATTAAAAAAATTTGTTTAAAAAATTAAAAAAAAAGTTTTAAGAAAATTTTCAAAAATTAAAAAAAGAATTTAAAAATTAAAAAAAAATTAAAATCAAAATTTAAAATTTTTCTTTAAAATTAAAAAAAAATTTTAAAAAAAATTTAAAAATTAAAAAAAAATTATAAGAAAATTTTAAAAAAAAATTTAAAAATTTGAAAAAATTGAAAAAAAAATTAAAAAACATTTTTGAAATAAAAAAATAATACTTTTAAAAAAATTAAAAAAAAATTTTAAAAATTAAAAAAATTAAAAAAATTTAAAATATTAAAAAATATAAATAATTTAAACAAAAATTTAAAAATTAAAAAAATTAAAAAAATTAAAAAATATAGAAAAAAAATTTAAAAATAAATAATTTTTTTTAATTTTGTTAAAAAATTGAAACACATTAAAAAAAATTATTTTTTTTTAAATTTTAAAAAATTTAAATATAAATAAAGCAAAGAAAATTTTTAAAAAATTAAAGAAAATTTTAAAAAATTTAAAAAAAATTATAAGAAAATTTAAAAAAAATTAAAAAATTGAAAAAATTAAAAAAATTAAAAGAAAAGAAAAAAATTAAAAAAATTAAAAACATTTTTTGAAATAAAAAAATTATTATTTTAAAAAATTTTTTAAAAAATTTTTAAAAAATTAAAAAATTTTGTTTAAAAAATTAAAAAAAAAGTTTTAAGAAAGTTTTAAAAATTAAAAAAAAATAAAATAAAAATTAAAATTTTTTTTTAAAATTTAAAAAAAATTTTAAAAAATTTAAAAAAAAATTAAAAAATTGAAAAAATTAAAAGAAAAGAAAAAAATTAAAAAAAATTAAAAAATAATACTTTTAAAAAAATTTTTAAAAAATTTAGAAAAATTTTCAAAAATTAAAAAAAAATAAAAAAATTTAAATAATTAAAAAAAAAATTTAAATTTTTAAAAAATTAAAAAAAATTTTAAAAAATTTAAAAAAAATTATAAGAAAATTTAAAAAAAAATTAAAAAATTGAAAAAATTAAAAAAATTAAAAGAAAAGAAAAAAATTTTAAAAAATTAAAAACATTTTTTGAAATAAAAAAATTATTATTTTGAAAAAAATTTTAAAAAATTTTAAAAAAATTAAAAAATTTTGTTTAAAAACTTAAAAAAAAAGTTTTAAGAAAGTTTTAAAAATTAAAAAAAAAATAAAAAAAAAATTAAAAAAAATTAAAAAAATTAAAAAAACATTTTTTGAAATAAAAAAATTATATTTTTAAAAAAAATTAAAAAGAATTTAAGAATTTAAAAAAAAAATTTAAAAAATTAAAAAAATTTGTTTAAAAAATTAAAAAATAAGTTTTAAGAAAATTTTCAAAAATTAAAAAAAATTTAAAAATTAAAAAAAAATTAAAATCAAAATTTAAAATTTTTCTTTAAAATTAAAAAAAAAATTTTAAAAAAATTTTAAAAATTAAAAAAAAATTATAAGAAAATTTTTAAAAAAATTTAAAAATTTGAAAAAATTGAAAAAAAAATTAAAAAACATTTTTGAAATAAAAAAATAATACTTTTAAAAAAATTAAAAAAAAATTAGAAAAATTAAAAAATATAGAAAAAAAATTTAAAAATAAATAATTTTTTTTAATTTTGTTAAAAAATTGAAACAAATTTAAATTTTTTTTTAAATTTTAAAAAATTTAAATATAAATAAAGCAAAGAAAATTTTTAAAAAATTAAAAAAAAATTTTAAAAATTTAAAAAAAAAATTTTAAAAAAAATTTAAAAATTAAAAATAATTATAAGAAAATTTAAAAAAAATTAAAAAATTTTGTTTAAAAAATTAAAAAAAAAAGTTTTAAGAAAATTTTAAAAATTAAAAAAAAATTTAAAAAAGAAAAATAAAAATTAAAAAAAATTTTAAAAATTAGAAAACATTTTTGAAATAAGAAAATAATACTTTTAAATAAATTAAAAAAAAAATTAGAAAAATTTTCAAAGATTAAAAAAAATAAAAAAAAATTTTAAAAATTAAAAAAAAAATTTTAAAAAATTTTAAAAATTAAAAAAAATTATAAGAAAATTTAAAAAAAATTAAAAAATTTTGTTTAAAAAATTAAAAAAAAAGTTTTAAGAAAATTTTAAAAATTAAAAAAAAATTAAAAAGGAAAAATAAAAATTAAAAAAAATTTTAAAAATTAAAAAAATTTTTTTAAAAATTTTAAAAATTAAAAAAAATTATACGAAAATTTAAAAAAAAATTGAAAAAATTTTAAAAATTAAAAATATTAAAAAAATTTTAAAAATTAAAATAAAAGAAAAAAATTAAAAAATATAGAAAAAAATTAAAAAATAAATAAATTTTTTTTAATTTTCTTAAAAAATTGAAACAAATTTAAAACATTTTTTTTTAATTTTTTAAAAAATTAAATAAAAATAAAGCAAAGAAATTTTTTAAAAATTTTTAAAAAATTTTAAAAAATTAAAAAAAAAAATTTTAAAAATTTTAAAAATTAAAAAAAATTATAAGAAAATTTAAATAAAAATTGAAAAAATTGAAAAAATTAAAAAAATTAAAAAAATTAAAATAAAAGAAAAAAAATTAAAAAACTTTTTTTGAAATAAAAAATTATAATTTAAAAACAAATTAAAAATTTTTAAAAAATTTTAAAAAAAAAATTTAAAAAATTAAAAAAATTTGTTTAAAAATTAAAAAAAAAGTTTTAAGAAAATTTTCAAAAATTAAAAAAAAAATTTTAAAAAATTTTAAAAATTAAAAAAAAATGTTACAAATTTAAGAAAAAAATTTTTAAAAAAATTTTAAAAAATTTTAAAAAAATTTTAAAAATTAAAAAAAAATTATAAGAAAATTTAAAATAAAATTTAAAAATTAAAAAAAAATAAAAAAAAATTAAAAAACATTTTTGAAATAAAAAAATAATACTTTTAAAAAAAATTTTAAAAAATTTAGAAAAATTTTCAAAAACTAAAAAAAAAATAAAAAAAATTTAAAAATTAAAAAAAAAAATTAAAAATTAAAAAAAAAATAAAAATTAAAAAAAAAATTTAAAAATTAAGAAAATTTAAAAATTAAAAATATAAATAATTTAAAAAAAAATAAAAAAAATTAAAAATTAAAAAAAAATTAAAATAAAATTTAAAAAAAAATTTTTTTTTAAAAATTAAAACAAAAATTAAAAAAAAATTTTAAAAACATTTTTGAAATAAAAAAATTATACTTTTAAAAAAATTTAAAAAAAATTAGAAAAATTTTCAAAAATTAAAAAAAAATAAAAAAAAAATTTTTAAAAAATTTTAAAAATTAAAAAAAATTATAAGAAAATTTAAAAAAAAATTTAAAAAATTAAAAAAATTAAAAAATTAAAAAATATAGAAAAAAAATTAAAAAATAAATACTTTTTTTTAATTTTGTTAAAAAATTGAAACAAATTTAAAAAAATTTTAATTTTTTAAAAAATTTAAATAAAAATAAAGCAAAGAAGTTTTTTAAAAAATTTTAAAAAATTAAAAAAAATTATAAGAAAATTTAAAAAAAAATGAAAAAATTGAAAAAATTAAAAAAATTAAAAAATTAAAATAAAAGAAAAAAATTAAAAGACATTTTTGAAATAAAAAATTATAATTTAAAAACAAATTAAAAAATTTTAAAAAATTTAAAAAAAAAATTTTAAAAATTAAAAAAATTTGTTTAAAAAATTTAAAAAAATTTTTTAAAAAATTTAAAAAAAATTTTTTAAAAAATTTAAAAAAAAATTTTAAAAAATTAAAAAAAAATTTTTAAAAATTTTAAAAAAAATTTAAAAATTAAAAAAAAAAAATATAAGAAAATTTAAAAAAAAAATTAAAAATTTAAAAAAAATTATAAAAAAAATTAAAAAACATTTTTGAAATAAAAAATAATACTTTTAAAAAAATTAAAAAAAAATTTAGAAAAATTTCAAAAATTAAAAAAAAAATAAAAAAAATTTAAAAATTAAAAAAATTAAAAAAATTAAAAAATATAGAAAAAAAATTAAAAAATAAATAATTTTTTTTTAATTTTGTTAAAAAATTGAAACAAATTAAAAAATTTTAATTTTAAAAAAATTTAAATAAAAATAAAGCAAAGAAATTTTTTAAAAAATTTTAAAAAATTTTAAAAAATTTAAAAAAAAATAAAAATTTAAAAAAAAATTAAAAATTTTTAAAAATTTAAAAAATTAAAAAAATTTGTTTAAAAATTAAAAAAAAAGTTTTAAGAAAATTTTTAAAAATTAAAAAAAAAAATTAAAAAAAAATTTAAAAATTAAAAAAAAATGTTTCAAATTTAAGAAAAAAATTTTAAAAAAATTTTTAAAAAATTTTAAAAAAATTTTAAAAATTAAAAAAAAATTATAAGAAAATTTTAAAAAAAATTTAAAAATTAAAAAAAATTAAAAAAAATTAAAAATCATTTTTGAAATAAAAAAATAATACTTTTAAAAAATTTTTTAAAAAATTTAGAAAAATTTTCAAAAATTAAAAAAAAATAAAAAAATTTTAAAAATTAAAAAAAAATTTAAAATTAAAAAAAAATTTAAAAATTAAAAAAAAATAAAAATTTAAAAAAAAATTTAAAAATTAAAAAAATTTTAAAAATTTAAAAATTGAAATGAAAATATAAATAATTTTAAAAAAAATAAAAAAAAATTAAAAATTAAAAAAAATTAAAATAAAATTTAAAAAAAAAATTTTTTTTAAAAATTAAAACAAAAATTAAAAAAAAATTTAAAAAACATTTTTGAAATAAAAAATTATACTTTTAAAAAAATTTAAAAAAAAATTAGAAAAATTTTCAAAAATTAAAAAAAAATAAAAAATAATTTTAAAAAATTTTAAAAATTAAAAAAAATTATAAGAAAATTTAAAAAAAATTTAAAAAATTAAAAAAATTAAAAAATTAAAATAAAAGAAAAAATTTAAAAAAAAATTAAAAAAACATTTTTTAAATAAAAAATTATAATTTTAAAAAAAAAATTTTAAAAAATTTTAAAAATTTTAAAAAAAAATTTAAAAAAATGAAAAAATTTTGTTAAAAAATTAAAAAAAAATTTTAAAATTAAAAAAAAAATTAAAAATTAAAAAAAAATTTAAAAATTAAAAAAAAAATTTTAAAATTAAAAAATTTAAGAAATTAAAAAATATAAATAATTTAAAAAAAAAATAAAAAAAATTTAAAAATTAAAAAAAGAATTAAAATAAAAATTTAAATAAATTTTTTTTTTAAAAATAAAAAAGAATTTAGAAAAGTTTCAAAAATTAAAAAAAAAATTAAAAAAAAATTTAAAAATTAAAAAATATAGAAAAAAAATTAAAAAATAAATAATTTTTTTTAATTTTGTTAAAAAATTGAAACAAATTTAAAAAATTTTTTTTTAATTTTTTAAAAAATTTAAATAAAAATAAAGCAAAGAAATTTTTTAAAAAATTTAGAAAAATTTTAAAAAATTAAAAAAAAATTTTTTAAAATTTTAAAATTAAAAAAATTATACGGAAATTTAAAAAAAAAATGAAAAAATTGAAAAAATTAAAAAATTAAAAAAATTAAAATAAAAGAAAAAATTTTTAAAAAATTAAAAAAAAATTTTAAATAAAAAATTATAATTTTAAAAAAAAATTTTAAAAAATTTTAAAAAAATTAAAAAATTTTGTTTAAAAAATTAAAAAAAAAGTTTTAAGAAAATTTTAAAAATTAAAAAAAAAATTAAAAAAAGAAAAATAAAAATTAAAAAAAAATTTTTAAAATTAAAAAACATTTTTGGAATAAAAAAATAATACTTTTAAATATATTAAAAAAAAATTTAGAAAAATTTTAAAAATTAAAAAAAATTTTAAAGTTAAAAAAAAATTTTAAAAATTAAAAAAATTAAAAAAATTTTAAAAATTAAAAAATATGAATAATTTAAAAAAAAATTTAAAAATTAAAAAATATAGAAAAAAAATTTTTAAATTTAAAAAAATTTAAATATAAATAAAGCAAAGAAAATTTTTAAAAAATTAAAAAAAATTTTTAAAAATTTAAAAAAAAAAATTTTAAAAAAATTTAAAAATTAAAAAAATATGAGAAAATTTAAAAAAAAAATGAAAAAATTAAAAAAATTAAAAAATTAAAATAAAAGAAAAAAAATTAAAAAACATTTTTTGAAATAAAAAAATTATAATTTAAAAACAAATTAAAAAATTTTAAAAAATTTAAAAAAAATTATAAGAAAATTTAAAAAAAATTAAAAATTGAAAAAATTAAAAAAATTAAAAGAAAAGAAAAAAATTAAAAAAAATTAAAAACATTTTTTGAAATAAAAAAATTATTATTTTAAAAAAAATTTTAAAAAATTTTAAAAAAATTAAAAAATTTTGTTTAAAAAATTAAAAAAAAAAATTTAAAAAATTTAAAAAATTAAAAAAACATTTTTTAAAATAAAAAAATTATATTTTTTAAAAAAAAATTAAAAAGAATTTAAGAATTTAAAAAAAAATTTAAAAAATTTAAAAAATTTGTTTAAAAAATTAAAAAGAAAGTTTTAAGAAAATTTTCAAAAATTAAAAAAAAAATTTAAAAATTAAAAAAAAATTAAAATCAAAATTTAAAATTTTTCTTTAAAATTAAAAAAAATTTAAAAAAAAAATTTTAAAAAATTTTAAAAATTAAAAAAAAATTATAAGAAAATTTTTAAAAAAAATTTAAAAATTTGAAAAAATTGAAAAAAAATTAAAAAACATTTTTGAAATAAAAAATAATACATTTAAAAAAATTAAAAAAAAATTTAGAAAAATTTTCAAAGATTAAAAAAAATAAAAAAAAATTAAAAAAATAAAAAATAAAATTTTAAAATTAAAAAAAATTTTAAAAATTAAAAAAAATTTAAAAATTAAAAAAAAAATTTAAAAATTAAAAAAATTATAATTTTAAAAAAAATTTAAAAAAAATTTAAAAATTTAAAAAAAATTATAAAAAAAATTAAAAACATTTTTGAAATAAAAAAAAATACTTTTAAAAAAATTAAAAAAAAATTTAGAAAAATTTAAAAAAAATTAAAAAAAAATTTTTAAATAAAAAAATTATAATTTTAAAAAAAAATTTTAAAAAATTTAAAAAAAATTAAAAAATTTTGTTTAAAAAATTAAAAAAAAAGTTTTAAGAAAATTTTAAAAATTAAAAAAAAATTTAAAAAAAGAAAAATAAAAATTAAAAAAAAATTTAAAAAATTAAAAAACATTTTTGGAATAAAAAATAATGCTTTTAAATAAATTAAAAAAAAATTTAGAAAAATTTTAAAAATTAAAAAAAATTTTTAAAATTAAAAAAAAATTTTAAAAATTAAAAAAATTAAAAAATTTTAAAAATTAAAAAATATAAATAATTTAAAAAAAAAATTAAAAATTAAAAAAATTAAAAAATTAAAAAATATAGAAAAAAAATTTTAAAATAAATAATTTTTTTAATTTTGTTAAAAAATTGAAACAAATTTAAAAAAAAAATTTAAATTTTAAAAAATTTAAATATAAATAAAGCAAAGAAAATTTTTAAAAAATTAAAAAAAAAATTTAAAAATTTAAAAAAAAAATTTTAAAAAAAATTTAAAAATTAAAAAAAATATAAGAAAATTTAAAAAAAATGAAAAAATTGAAAAAATTAAAAAAATTAAAAAAATTAAAATAAAAGAAAAAAAATTAAAAAACATTTTTGAAATAAAAAAATAATACTTTTAAAAAAATTTAAAAAAAATTTAGAAAAATTTTCAAAAATTAAAAAAAAATAAAAAAAATTTAAAAAATTAAAAAAAAAATTTAAATTTTTAAAAAATTAAAAAAAATTTTTAAAAATTTAAAAAAAATTATAAGAAAATTTAAAAAAAAATTAAAAAATTGAAAAAATTAAAAAAATTAAAAGAAAAGAAAAAAATTAAAAAAAATTAAAAACATTTTTTGAAATAAAAAAATTATTATTTTAAAAAAATTTTTAAAAAATTTTTAAAAAATTAAAAAATTTTGTTTAAAAAATTAAAAAAAAAGTTTTAAGAAAGTTTTAAAAATTAAAAAAAAATAAAAAAAAAATTAAAAAAATTAAAAAAATTTGTTTAAAAAATTAAAAAAAAAGTTTTAAGAAAGTTTTAAAAATTAAAAAAAAATAAAAAAAAAATTAAAAAAATTAAAAAAATTTGTTTAAAAAATTAAAAAAAAAGTTTTAAGAAAATTTTCAAAAATTAAAAAAAGAATTTAAAAATTAAAAAAAAATTAAAATCAAAATTTAAAATTTTTCTTTAAAATTAAAAAAAAATTTTAAAAAAATTTTAAAAATTAAAAAAAATTATAAGAAAATTTTAAAAAAAAATTTAAAAATTTGAAAAAATTGAAAAAAAAATTAAAAAACATTTTTGAAATAAAAAAATAATACTTTTAAAAAAATTAAAAAAAAATTTTAAAAATTAAAAAAATTAAAAAAAAAAATTTAAAATATTAAAAAATATAAATAATTTAAACAAAAATTTAAAAATTAAAAAAATTAAAAAAATTAAAAAATATAGAAAAAAAATTTAAAAATAAATAATTTTTTTTAATTTTGTTAAAAAATTGAAACACATTAAAAAAAATTATTTTTTTTTAAATTTTAAAAAATTTAAATATAAATAAAGCAAAGAAAATTTTTAAAAAATTAAAGAAAATTTTAAAAAATTTAAAAAAAATTATAAGAAAATTTAAAAAAAATTAAAAAATTGAAAAAATTAAAAAAATTAAAAGAAAAGAAAAAAATTAAAAAAATTAAAAACATTTTTTGAAATAAAAAAATTATTATTTTAAAAAATTTTTTAAAAAATTTTTAAAAAATTAAAAAATTTTGTTTAAAAAATTAAAAAAAAGTTTTAAGAAAGTTTTAAAAATTAAAAAAAAATAAAATAAAAATTAAAATTTTTTTTTAAAAATTTAAAAAAAATTTTAAAAAATTTAAAAAAAAATTAAAAAATTGAAAAAATTAAAAGAAAAGAAAAAATTAAAAAAATTAAAAAATAATACTTTTAAAAAAATTTTTAAAAAATTTAGAAAAATTTTCAAAAATTAAAAAAAAATAAAAAAATTTAAATAATTAAAAAAAAAATTTAAATTTTTAAAAAATTAAAAAAAATTTTAAAAAATTTAAAAAAAATTATAAGAAAATTTAAAAAAAAATTAAAAAATTGAAAAAATTAAAAAAATTAAAAGAAAAGAAAAAAATTTTAAAAAATTAAAAACATTTTTTGAAATAAAAAAATTATTATTTTGAAAAAAATTTTAAAAAATTTTAAAAAACTTAAAAATTTTAAAAACTTAAAAAAAAAAAGTTTTAAGAAAGTTTTAAAAATTAAAAAAAAAATAAAAAAAAAATTAAAAAAAATTAAAAAAATTAAAAAAACATTTTTTGAAATAAAAAAATTATATTTTAAAAAAAATTAAAAAGAATTTAAGAATTTAAAAAAAAAATTTAAAAAATTAAAAAAATTTGTTTAAAAAATTAAAAAATAAGTTTTAAGAAAATTTTCAAAAATTAAAAAAAATTTAAAAATTAAAAAAAAATTAAAATCAAAATTTAAAATTTTTCTTTAAAATTAAAAAAAAAATTTTAAAAAAATTTTAAAAATTAAAAAAAAATTATAAGAAAATTTTTAAAAAAATTTAAAAATTTGAAAAAATTGAAAAAAAAATTAAAAAACATTTTTGAAATAAAAAAATAATACTTTTAAAAAAATTAAAAAAAAATTAGAAAAATTAAAAAATATAGAAAAAAAATTTAAAAATAAATAATTTTTTTTAATTTTGTTAAAAAATTGAAATAAATTTAAATTTTTTTTTAAATTTTAAAAAATTTAAATATAAATAAAGCAAAGAAAATTTTTAAAAAATTAAAAAAAAATTTTAAAAATTTAAAAAAAAAATTTTAAAAAAAATTTAAAAATTAAAAATAATTATAAGAAAATTTAAAAAAAATTAAAAAATTTTGTTTAAAAAATTAAAAAAAAAAGTTTTAAGAAAATTTTAAAAATTAAAAAAAAAATTTAAAAAAAGAAAAATAAAAATTAAAAAAAATTTTAAAAATTAAAAAACATTTTTGAAATAAGAAAATAATACTTTTAAATAAATTAAAAAAAAAATTAGAAAAATTTTCAAAGATTAAAAAAAATAAAAAAAATTTTAAAAATTAAAAAAAAAATTTTAAAAAATTTTAAAAATTAAAAAAAATTATACGAATATTTAAAAAAAAATTGAAAAAATTTAAAAAATTAAAAAAATTAAAAAAATTTTAAAAATTAAAAAAATTTAAAATATTAAAAACTATAAATAATTTTAAAAAAAATTTAAAAATTAAAAAAATTAAAAAATATAGAAAAAAAATTTAAAAATAAATAATTTTTTTTAATTTTGTTAAAAAATTGAAACAAATTTAAAATTTTTTTTTTAAATTTTAAAAAATTTAAATATAAATAAAGCAAAGAAAATTTTTAAAAAATTAAAAAAAATTTTTAAAAATTTAAAAAAAAATTTAAAAAAATTTAAAAATTAAAAAAAATTATAAGAAAATTTAAAAAAAATTAAAAAATTTTGTTTAAAAAATTAAAAAAAAAGTTTTAAGAAAATTTTAAAAATTAAAAAAAATTTAAAAAGGAAAAATAAAAATTAAAAAAAATTTTAAAAATTAAAAAAAATTTTTTTAAAAATTTTAAAAATTAAAAAAAATTATACGAAAATTTAAAAAAAAATTGAAAAAATTTTAAAAATTAAAAATATTAAAAAAATTTTAAAAATTAAAATAAAAGAAAAAAATTAAAAAATATAGAAAAAAATTAAAAAATAAATAAATTTTTTTTAATTTTCTTAAAAAATTGAAACAAATTTAAAAAATTTTTTTTTAATTTTTTAAAAAAATTAAATAAAAATAAAGCAAAGAAATTTTTTAAAAGTTTTTAAAAAATTTTAAAAATTAAAAAAAAATTTTTTAAAAATTTTAAAAATTAAAAAAAATTATAAGAAAATTTAAATAAAAATTGAAAAAATTGAAAAAATTAAAAATATTAAAAAAACATTTTTTGAAATAAAAAAATTATATTTTTAAAAAAAATTAAAAAGAATTTAAAAATTTAAAAAAAAATTTTAAAAAATTAAAAAAATTTGTTTAAAAAATTAAAAATAAAGTTTTAAGAAAATTTTCAAAAATCAAAAAAAAATTTTAAAATTAAAAAAAAATTAAAATCAAAATTTAAAATTTTTCTTTAAAATTAAAAAAAAATTTTAAAAAAATTTTTAAAAAAATTTAAAAAAATTTAAAAATTTAAAAAAAATTATAAAAAAAAATTAAAAAAAAATTTAGAAAAATTTTCAAAAATTATAAAAAAAATAAAAAAAATTTAAAAATTAAAAAAATTAAAAAAATTAAAAAATATAGAAAAAAAATTAAAAAATAAATAATTTTTTTTAATTTTGTTAAAAAATTGAAACAAATTTAAAAAAATTTTAATTTTTTAAAAAATTTAAATAAAAATAAAGCAAAGAAATTTTTTAAAAAATTTAAAAAAATTAAAAAAAATTATAAAAAAAATTAAAAAACATTTTTGAAATAAAAAATAATACTTTTAAAAAAAATTAAAAAAAATTTTAGAAAAATTTCAAAAATTAAAAAAAAAATAAAAAAAATTTAAAAATTAAAAAAATTAAAAAAATTAAAAAATATAGAAAAAAAATTAAAAAATAAATAATTTTTTTTTAATTTTGTTAAAAAATTGAAACAAATTAAAAAAATTTAATTTTAAAAAAATTTAAATAAAAATAAAGAAAAGAAATTTTTTAAAAAATTTTAAAAAATTTTAAAAAATTAAAAAAAAATTTTTTAAAATTTTAAAAATTAAAAAAAATTATACGAAAATTTAAAAAAAAATTGAAAAAATTGAAAAAATTAAAAAAATTAAAAAAATTAAAATAAAAGAAAAAAAATTAAAAAACTTTTTTTGAAATAAAAAATTATAATTTAAAAACAAATTAAAAATTTTTAAAAATTTTTAAAAAAAATTTTAAAAAATTAAAAAAATTTGTTTAAAAATTAAAAAAAAAGTTTTAAGAAAATTTTCAAAAATTAAAAAAAAAATTAAAAAAAATTTTAAAAATTAAAAAAAAATGTTACAAATTTAAGAAAAAAATTTTTAAAAAAATTTTAAAAAATTTTAAAAAAATTTTAAAAATTAAAAAAAAATTATAAGAAATTTTTAAAAAAAATTTAAAAATTAAAAAAAAATTAAAAAAAAATTAAAAAACATTTTTGAAATAAAAAAATAATACTTTTAAAAAAATTTAAAAAAAATTTAGAAAAATTTTCAAAAATTAAAAAAAAAATAAAAAAAATTTAAAAAATTAAAAAAAACATTTAAATTTTTAAAAAATTAAAAAAAATTTTCAAAAATTTAAAAAAAATTATAAGAAAATTTAAAAAAAAATTAAAAAATTGAAAAAATTAAAAAAATTAAAAGAAAAGAAAAAAATTAAAAAAAATTAAAAACATTTTTTGAAATAAAAAAATTATTATTTTAAAAAAATTTTTAAAAAATTTTTAAAAAATTAAAAAATTTTGTTTAAAAAATTAAAAAAAAAGTTTTAAGAAAGTTTTAAAAATTAAAAAAAAAATTTTAAAAAAATTAAAAAAATTAAAAAAATTTGTTTAAAAAATTAAAAAAAAAGTTTTAAGAAAGTTTTAAAAATTAAAAAAAAATAAAAAAAAAAAATTAAAAAAATTAAAAAAATTTGTTTAAAAAATTAAAAAAAAAGTTTTAAGAAAATTTTCAAAAATTAAAAAAAGAATTTAAAAATTAAAAAAAAATTAAAATCAAAATTTAAAATTTTTCTTTAAAATTAAAAAAAAAATTTTAAAAAAATTTTAAAAATTGAAAAAAAATTATAAGAAAATTTTTAAAAAAATTTTAAAAATTTGAAAAAATTGAAAAAAAAATTAAAAAACATTTTTGAAATAAAAAAATAATACTTTTAAAAAAATTAAAAAAATTTAAAATATTAAAAAATATAAATAATTTAAACAAAAATTTAAAAATTAAAAAAATTAAAAAAATTAAAAAAATTAAAAAATATAGAAAAAAAATTTAAAAATAAATAATTTTTTTAATTTTGTTAAAAAATTGAAACAAATTAAAAAAAAATTTTTTTTTAAATTTTAAAAAATTTAAATATAAATAAAGCAAAGAAAATTTTTAAAAAATTAAAGAAAATTTTAAAAAATTTAAAAAAAATTATAAGAAAATTTAAAAAAAATTAAAAAATTGAAAAAATTAAAAAAATTAAAACAAAAGAAAAAAATTAAAAAAATTAAAAACATTTTTTTAAATAAAAAAATTATTATTTTAAAAAATTTTTTAAAAAATTTTAAAAAAATTAAAAAATTTTGTTTAAAAAATTAAAAAAAAAGTTTTAAGAAAGTTTTAAAAATTAAAAAAAAATAAAATAAAAATTAAAATTTTTTTTTAAAAATTTAAAAAAAAATTTTAAAAAATTTAAAAAAAAAATTTTAAAAAAATTTTAAAAAATTTTAAATTAAAAAAAAATTATAAGAAAATTTTTAAAAAAATTTAAAAATTAGAAAAAATTAAAAAAAATTAAAAAATAATACTTTTAAAAAAATTTTAAAAAAATTTAGAAAAATTTTCAAAAATTAAAAAAAAAATAAAAAAAATTTAAATAATTAAAAAAAAAATTTAAATTTTTAAAAAATTAAAAAAAAATTTTAAAAATTTAAAAAAAATTATAAGAAAATTTAAAAAAAAAATTAAAAAATTGAAAAAATTAAAAAAATTAAAAGAAAAGAAAAAAATTAAAAAAAATTAAAAACATTTTTTGAAATAAAAAAATTATTATTTTAAAAAAATTTTTAAAAAATTTTTAAAAAATTAAAAAATTTTGTTTAAAAAATTAAAAAAAAAGTTTTAAGAAAGTTTTAAAAATTAAAAAAAAATAAAAAAAAAAATTAAAAAAATTAAAAAAATTTGTTTAAAAAATTAAAAAAAAAGTTTTAAGAAAATTTTCAAAAATTAAAAAAAGAATTTAAAAATTAAAAAAAAATTAAAATCAAAATTTAAAATTTTTCTTTAAAATTAAAAAAAAAATTTAAAAAAAATTTTAAAAATTAAAAAAAAATTATAAGAAAATTTTTAAAAAAAATTTAAAAATCTGAAAAAATTGAAAAAAAAATTAAAAATCATTTTTGAAATAAAAAAATAATACTTTTAAAAAAATTAAAAAAAAATTTTAAAAATTAAAAAAATTAAAAAAATTTAAAATATTAAAAAATATAAATAATTTAAAAAAAATTTAAAAATTAAAAAAATTAAAAAAATTAAAAAATATAGAAAAAAAATTTAAAAATAAATAATTTTTTTTAATTTTGTTAAAAAATTGAAACAAATTAAAAAAAAATTTTTTTTTTAAATTTTAAAAAATTTAAATATAAATAAAGCAAAGAAAATTTTTAAAAAATTAAAGAAAATTTTAAAAAATTTAAAAAAAATTATAAGAAAATTTAAAAAAAATTAAAAAATTGAAAAAATTAAAAAAATTAAAAGAAAAGAAAAAAATTAAAAAAATTAAAAACATTTTTTGAAATAAAAAAATTATTATTTTAAAAAATTTTTTAAAAAATTTTAAAAAAATTAAAAAATTTTGTTTAAAAAATTAAAAAAAAAGTTTTAAGAAAGTTTTAAAAATTAAAAAAAAATAAAATAAAAATTAAAATTTTTTTTTAAAAATTTAAAAAAAATTTTAAAAAATTTTAAAAAAAATTTTAAAAAAATTTTAAAAAATTTTAAATTAAAAAAAAATTATAAGAAAATTTTTAAAAAAATTTAAAAATTAGAAAAAATTAAAAAAATTAAAAAATAATACTTTTAAAAAAATTTTAAAAAAATTTAGAAAAATTTTCAAAAATTAAAAAAAAAATAAAAAAAATTTAAATAATTAAAAAAAAAAATTTAAATTTTTAAAAAATTAAAAAAAATTTTAAAAAATTTAAAAAAAATTATAAGAAAATTTAAAAAAAAATTAAAAAATTGAAAAAATTAAAAAAATTAAAAGAAAAGAAAAAAATTAAAAAAAATTGAAAACATTTTTTTAAATAAAAAAATTATTATTTTGAAAAAAATTTAAAAAAATTTAAAAAAAATTAAAAAATTTTGTTTAAAAACTTAAAAAAAATGTTTTAAGAAAGTTTTAAAAATTAAAAAAAAAATAAAAAAAAAATTAAAAAAAATTAAAAAAATTAAAAAAACATTTTTTGAAATAAAAAAATTATATTTTTAAAAAAAATTAAAAAGAATTTAAGAATTTAAAAAAAAAATTAAAAAATTAAAAAAATTTGTTTAAAAAATTAAAAAATAAGTTTTAAGAAAATTTTCAAAAATTAAAAAAAATTTAAAAATTTAAAAAAAATTAAAATCAAAATTTAAAATTTTTCTTTAAAATTAAAAAAAAAATTTTAAAAAAATTTTAAAAATTAAAAAAAAATTATAAGAAAATTTTTAAAAAAATTTAAAAATTTGAAAAAATTGAAAAAAAAATTAAAAAACATTTTTGAAATAAAAAAATAATACTTTTAAAAAAATTAAAAAAAAATTAGAAAAATTTTCAAAAATTAAAAAACTTTTTTGAAATAAAAAAATAATACTTTTAAATAAATTAAAAAAAAAATTAGAAAAATTTTCAAAGATTAAAAAAAATAAAAAAAAATTTAAAAAATAAAAAATAAAATTTTAAAATTAAAAAAAATTTTAAAAATTAAAAAAAAAATTTAAAAATTAAAAAAAATTTAAAAATTAAAAAAATTTTAAAAATTTAAAAAATTAAAAATATAAATAATTTAAAAAAAATTTAAAAATTAAAAAAATTAAAAAAATTAAAAAAATTTTAAAAATTAAAAAAATTTAAAATATTAAAAACTATAAATAATTTTAAAAAAAATTAAAAAATTAAAAAAATTAAAAAATATAGAAAAAAATTAAAAAATAAATAAATTTTTTTTAATTTTCTTAAAAAATTGAAACAAATTTAAATTTTTTTTTTTAATTTCTTAAAAAAATTAAATAAAAATAAAGCAAAGAAATTTTTTAAAATTTTTTAAAAAATTTTAAAAAATTAAAAAAAAAATTTTTAAAAATTTTAAAAATTAAAAAAAATTATAAGAAAATTTAAATAAAAATTGAAAAAATTGAAAAAATTAAAAATATTAAAAAAACATTTTTTGAAATAAAAAAATTATATTTTTAAAAAAAATTAAAAAGAATTTAAAAATTTAAAAAAAAATTTAAAAAATTAAAAAAATTTGTTTAAAAAATTAAAAATAAAGTTTTAAGAAAATTTTCAAAAATCAAAAAAAAATTTAAAAATTAAAAAAAAATTAAAATCAAAATTTAAAATTTTTCTTTAAAATTAAAAAAAAATTTTAAAAAAATTTTTAAAAAAATTTTAAAAAAATTTAAAAATTTAAAAAAAATTATAAAAAAAATTAAAAAAAAATTTAGAAAAATTTTCAAAAATTATAATAAAAATAAAAAAAATTTAAAAATTAAAAAAATTAAAAAAATTAAAAAATATAGAAAAAAAATTAAAAAATAAATAATTTTTTTTAATTTTGTTAAAAAATTGAAACAAATTTAAAAAAAATTTTAATTTTTTAAAAAATTTAAATAAAAATAAAGCAAAGAAATTTTTTAAAAAATTTAAAAAAATTAAAAAAA
Source organism: Andrena cerasifolii (assembly GCF_050908995.1). Taxonomy (NCBI): domain Eukaryota; kingdom Metazoa; phylum Arthropoda; class Insecta; order Hymenoptera; family Andrenidae; genus Andrena; species Andrena cerasifolii. Next base: position 18,924 of record NW_027485692.1, read on the forward strand.
ATTATAAAAAAAATTAAAAACATTTTTGAAATAAAAAATAATACTTTTAAAAAAATTAAAAAAAATTTTAGAAAAATTTCAAAAATTAAAAAAAAAATAAAAAAAATTTAAAAATTAAAAAAATTAAAAAAATTAAAAAATATAGAAAAAAAAATAAAAAATATTTAAAAATTAAAAAATATAGAAAAAAAATTAAAAAATAAATAATTTTTTTTAATTTTGTTAAAAAATTGAAACAAATTTAAAAAAATTTTTTTTAATTTTTTAAAAAATTTAAATAAAAATAAAGCAAAGAAATTTTTTAAAAAATTTAAAAAAATTTTAAAAAATTAAAAAAATTTTTTTTAAAATTTTAAAAATTAAAAAAAATTATACGGAAATTTAAAAAAAAATGAAAAAATTGAAAAAATTAAAAAAATTAAAAAAATTAAAATAAAAGAAAAAATTTTTTAAAAAATTAAAAAAAAAATTTTAAATAAAAAAATTATAATTTTAAAAAAAAATTTTAAAAAATTTTAAAAAAATTAAAAAATTTAGTTTAAAAAATTAAAAAAAAAGTTTTAAGAAAATTTTCAAAAATTAAAAAAAAAATTTAAAAATTAAAAAAAAATTAAAATCAAAATTTAAAATTTTTCTTTAAAATTAAAAAAAAATTTAAAAAAAATTATAAGAAAATTTTTAAAAAAAATTTAAAAATTTGAAAAAATTGAAAAAAAATTAAAAAACATTTTTGAAATAAAAAATAATACTTTTAAAAAAATTAAAAAAAAAAATTAGAAAAATTTTCAAAAATTAAAAAACTGTTTTGAAAAAAAAATAATACTTTTAAATAAATTAAAAAAAAATTTAGAAAAATTTTCAAAGATTAAAAAAAATAAAAAAAAATTTAAAAAATAAAAAATAAAATTTTAAAATTAAAAACAATTTTAAAAATTAAAAAAAAATTTAAAAATTAAAAAAAAATTTTAAAAATTAAAAAAATTATAATTTTAAAAAAAATTTTAAAAAAATTTAAAAATTTAAAAAAAATTATAAAAAAAATTAAAAACATTTTTGAAATAAAAAAAAATACTTTTAAAAAAATTAAAAAAAAAATTAGAAAAATTTAAAAAAAATTAAAAAAAAAATTTTTAAATAAAAAAATTATAATTTTAAAAAAAAATTTAAAAAAATATAAAAAAAATTAAAAAATTTTGTTTAAAAAATTAAAAAAAAAGTTTTAAGAAAATTTTAAAAATTAAAAAAAAATTTAAAAAAAGAAAAATAAAAATTAAAAAAAAATTTAAAAAATTAAAAAACATTTTTGGAATAAAAAATAATGCTTTTAAATAAATTAAAAAAAAAATTAGAAAAATTTTAAAAATTAAAAAAAAAATTTTAAAATTAAAAAAAAATTTTAAAAGTTAAAAAAATTAAAAAAATTTTAAAAATTAAAAAATATAAATAATTTAAAAAAAAAATTAAAAATTAAAAAAATTAAAAAATTAAAAAATATAGAAAAAAAATTTTAAAATAAATAATTTTTTAATTTTGTTAAAAAATTGAAACAAATTTAAAAAAAAAATTTTTAAATTTTAAAAAATTTAAATATAAATAAAGCAAAGAAAATTTTTAAAAAATTAAAAAAAATTTTAAAAAATTTAAAAAAAAAGTTTAAAAAAAATTTAAAAATTAAAAAAAAATATAAGAAAATTTAAAAAAAAAAATAAAAAATGAAAAATTAAAAAAATTAAAAAAATTAAAAAAAAAATTATTTTCAAAATTTTAAAAATTAAAAAAAATTTTAAAAAATTTTAAAAAAAAATTTTTAAAAATTAAAAAAATTTGTTTAAAAAATTAAAAAAAAAGTTTTAAGAAAATTTTCAAAAATTAAAAAAAAATTAAAAAAAATATAAAAATTAAAAAAAAATGTTAAAAATTTATGAAAAAAATTTAAAAAATTTAAAAAAAAATTTAAAAATTAAAAAAAAATTATAAGAAAATTTTAAAAAAAATTTAAAAATTTAAAAAAAAATTAAAAAAAAATTAAAAAACATTTTTGAAATAAAAAAATTATACTTTTAAAAAAAATTTTAAAAAATTAGAAAAATTTTCAAAAATTAAAAAAAAAATAAAAAAAATTTTTTAAAAAATTTTAAAAATTAAAAAAAATTATAAGAAAATTTAAAAAAAAATTTAAAAAATTAAAAAAATTAAAAAAATAAAATAAAAGAAAAAAATTTTAAAAAAAATAAAAAAAAATTTTTAAATAAAAAAATTATAATTTTAAAAAAAAATTTTAAAAAATTTTAAAAATTTAAGAAAAAAATGAAAAAATTTTGTTAAAAAATTAAAAAAAAAAATTTTAAAATTAAAAAAAAATTTTAAAAATTAAAAAAAAATTTAAAAATTAAAAAAAAAATTTTAAAATTAAAAAAATTTAAGAAATTAAAAAATATAAATAATTTTAAAAAAAATAAAAAAAAATTTAAAAATTAAAAAAAAATTAAAATAAAAATTAAAAAATTTTTTTTTTTAAAAATTAAAAAAAATTAAAAAAAAAATTTAAAAAACATTTTTGAAATAAAAAAATTATACTTTTAAAAAAAATAATAAAAAAATTAAAAAAATTTTCAAAAATTAAAAAAAAAATTTTTTTAAAAAAATTTAAAAATTATAAGAAAATTATAGGAAAATTTAAAAAAAATTTTAAAAATTAAAAAAGGTAAAAATTAAAATAAAAGAAAAAAATTAAAAAACATTTTTTTAAATAAAAATATTATAATTTTAAAAAAAATTTTTAAAAAATTTAAAAAAAAATTTAAAAAAATTTTAAAAAAATTTTAAAAAAATTTAAAAAATTTTTTTAAAAAAATTAAAAAATTTTGTTTAAAAAATTAAAAAAAAGTTTTAAGAAAGTTTTAAAAATTAAAAAAAAAATTAAAAAAGAAAAATAAAAATTAAAAAAAAATTTTAAAAATTAAAAAACATTTTTGGAATAAAAAAATAATACTTTTAAATAAATTAAAAAAAAATTTAGAAAAATTTTAAAAATTAAAAAAAAAATTTTAAAATTAAAAAAAAATTTTAAAAATTAAAAAAATTAAAAAAATTTTAAAAATTAAAAAATATAAATAATTTAAAAAAATTTAAAAATTAAAAAAATTAAAAAAATTAAAAAATATAGAAAAAAAATTTAAAAATAAATAATTTTTTTTAATTTTGTTAAAAAATTGAAACAAATTTAAAAAAAAAAATTTTTAAATTTTAAAAAATTTAAATATAAATAAAGCAAAGAAAATTTTTAAAAAATTAAAAAAAATTTTAAAAAATTTAAAAAAAAAGTTTAAAAAAAATTTAAAAATTAAAAAAAAATATAAGAAAATTTAAAAAAAAAATAAAAAATGAAAAATTAAAAAATTAAAAAAATTAAAAAAAAAATTATTTTCAAAATTTTAAAAATTAAAAAAAATTTTAAAAAATTTTAAAAATTTAAAAAAAAAATTTTAAAATTAAAAAAAATTTTAAAAATTAAAAAAAAATTTAAAAATAAAAAAAAATTTAAAATTAAAAAAATTTAAGAAATTAAAAAATATAAATAATTTAAAAAAAAATAAAAAAAAATTTAAATATTAAAAAAAAATTAAAATAAAAATTTAAAAAAAATTTTTTTTAAAAATTAAAACAAAAATTAAAAAAAAATTAAAAAACATTTTTGAAATAAAAAAATTATACTTTTAAAAAAATTTATACAAAATTAGAAAAATTTTCAAAAATTAAAAAAAAATAAAAAAATTTTTTAAAAATTTTAAAAATTAAAAAAAATATAAGAAAATTTAAAAAAAATTTAAAAAATTAAAAAATTAAAAAATTAAAATAAAAGAAAAAAATTTTAAAAAATTAAAAAAAAATTTTAAATAAAAAAATTATAATTTTAAAAAAAAATTTTAAAAAATTTTAAAAATTTAAAAAAAAAATTTTAAAATTAAAAAAAAATTTTAAAAATTAAAAAAAAATTTAAAAATTAAAAAAAAAATTTAAAATTAAAAAATTTAAGAAATTAAAAAATATAAATAATTTAAAAAAAAATAAAAAAAATTTAAAAATTAAAAAAAAATTAAAATAAAAATTTAAAAAATTTTTTTTTTAAAAATTAAAAAAAAATTAAAAAAAAATTTAAAAAACATTTTTGAAATAAAAAAATTATACTTTTAAAAAAAATAATAAAAAAAATTAGAAAAATTTTCAAAAATTAAAAAAAAATAAAAAATTTTTTTTAAAAAAAATTTAAAAATTATAAGAAAATTATAAGAAAATTTAAAAAAATTTTAAAAATTAAAAAAATTTTAAAAAATTAAAAAAAATTGTTTAAAAAATTAAAAAAAAAGTTTTAAGAAAATTTTCAAAAATTAAAAAAAAAATTTAAAAATTAAAAAAAAATTAAAATCAAAATTTAAATTTTTTTTAAAATTAAAAAAAAATTTTAAAAAAAATTTAAAAAAAATTTTAAAAATTAAAAAAAAATTATAAGAAAATTTAAAAAAAAAATTTAAAAATTTTCAAACATTAAAAAAAATAAAAAAAAATTTAAAAATTAAAAAAAAATTTTAAAATTAAAAAAAATTTAAAAATTAAAAAAAAAATTAAAAATTAAAAAAAAATTAAAAAATTAAAATAAAAGAAAAAAAATTAAAAAAATTAAAAAACATTTTTTGAAATAAAAAAATTATAATTTTAAAAAAAAAATTTAAAAAATTTTAAAAATTTAAAAAAAATTAAAAAAAGAAAAATAAAAATTAAAAAAAAAATTAAAAAATTAAAAAACATTTTTGAAATAAAAAAATAATACTTTTAAAGAAATTTAAAAAAAAAATTAGAAAAATTTTCAAAGATTAAAAAAAAAAATAAAAAAATTTTAAAAATTAAAAAAAATTTTAAAAATTAAAAAAATTAAAAAAATTAAAAAAATTAAAAATATAAATAATTAAAAAAAATTTAAATAAAAATTTAAATAAAAATTTTAAAAATTAAAAAAAAAATTATAAGAATATTTAAAAAAAATTTATAAATTTGAAAAAATTAAAAAAAAAATTAAAAAACATTTTTGAAATAAAAAAATAATACATTTAAAAAAATTAAAAAAAATTTTAGAAAAATTTTCAAAAATTAAAAAAAAAATAAAAAAATTTAAAAATTAAAAAAATTAAAAAAATTAAAAAATATAGAAAAAAATTAAAAAATAAATAAATTTTTTTTAATTTTCTTAAAAATTGAAACAAATTTAAATTTTTTTTTTTAATTTCTTAAAAAAATTAAATAAAAATAAAGCAAAGAAATTTTTTAAAATTTTTTAAAAAATTTTTAAAAAATTAAAAAAAAAATTTTTAAAAATTTTAAAAATTAAAAAAAATTATAAGAAAATTTAAATAAAAATTGAAAAAATTGAAAAAATTAAAAATATTAAAAAAACATTTTTTGAAATAAAAAAATTATATTTTTAAAAAAAATTAAAAAGAATTTAAAAATTTAAAAAAAAATTTAAAAAATTAAAAAAATTTGTTTAAAAAATTAAAAATAAAGTTTTAAGAAAATTTTCAAAAATCAAAAAAAATTTAAAAATTAAAAAAAAATTAAAATCAAAATTTAAAATTTTTCTTTAAAATTAAAAAAAAATTTTAAAAAAATTTTTAAAAAAATTTTAAAAAAATTTAAAAATTTAAAAAAAATTATAAAAAAAATTAAAAAAAAATTTAGAAAAATTTTCAAAAATTATAATAAAAATAAAAAAAATTAAAAAATAAATAATTTTTTTTAATTTTGTTAAAAAATTGAAACAAATTTAAAAAAAATTTTAATTTTTTAAAAATTTAAATAAAAATAAAGCAAAGAAATTTTTTAAAAAATTTAAAAAAATTAAAAAAAATTATAAAAAAAATTAAAAACATTTTTGAAATAAAAAATAATACTTTTAAAAAAATTAAAAAAAATTTTAGAAAAATTTCAAAAATTAAAAATTTCAAAAATTAAAAAAAAAATAAAAAAAATTTAAAAATTAAAAAAATTAAAAAAATTAAAAAATATAGAAAAAAAAATAAAAAATATTTAAAAATTAAAAAATATAGAAAAAAAATTAAAAAATAAATAATTTTTTTTAATTTTGTTAAAAAATTGAAACAAATTTAAAAAATTTTTTTTTAATTTTTTAAAAAATTTAAATAAAAATAAAGCAAAGAAATTTTTTAAAAAATTTAAAAAAATTTTAAAAAATTAAAAAAATTTTTTTTAAAATTTTAAAAATTAAAAAAAATTATACGGAAATTTAAAAAAAAATGAAAAAATTGAAAAAATTAAAAAAATTAAAAAATTAAAATAAAAGAAAAAATTTTTTAAAAAATTAAAAAAAAATTTTAAATAAAAAAATTATAATTTTAAAAAAAAATTTTAAAAAATTTTAAAAAAATTAAAAAATTTAGTTTAAAAAATTAAAAAAAAAGTTTTAAGAAAATTTTCAAAAATTAAAAAAAAAATTTAAAAATTAAAAAAAAATTAAAATCAAAATTTAAAATTTTTCTTTAAAATTAAAAAAAAATTTAAAAAAAATTTTTAAAAAAATTTTAAAAATTAAAAAAAAATTATAAGAAAATTTTTAAAAAAAATTTAAAAATTTGAAAAAATTGAAAAAAAATTAAAAAACATTTTTGAAATAAAAAATAATACTTTTAAAAAAATTAAAAAAAAAATTAGAAAAATTTTCAAAAATTAAAAAACTGTTTTGAAAAAAAAATAATACTTTTAAATAAATTAAAAAAAAATTTAGAAAAATTTTCAAAGATTAAAAAAAATAAAAAAAAATTTAAAAAATAAAAAATAAAATTTTAAAATTAAAAAAAATTTTAAAATTAAAAAAAAATTTAAAAATTAAAAAAAAATTTTAAAAATTAAAAAAATTATAATTTTAAAAAAAATTTTAAAAAAATTTAAAAATTTAAAAAAAATTATAAAAAAAATTAAAAACATTTTTGAAATAAAAAAAAATACTTTTAAAAAAATTAAAAAAAAAATTAGAAAAATTTAAAAAAAATTAAAAAAAAAATTTTTAAATAAAAAAATTATAATTTTAAAAAAAAATTTAAAAAAATATAAAAAAAATTAAAAAATTTTGTTTAAAAAATTAAAAAAAAAGTTTTAAGAAAATTTTAAAAATTAAAAAAAAATTTAAAAAAAGAAAAATAAAAATTAAAAAAAAATTTAAAAAATTAAAAAACATTTTTGGAATAAAAAATAATGCTTTTAAATAAATTAAAAAAAAAATTAGAAAAATTTTAAAAATTAAAAAAAAAATTTTAAAATTAAAAAAAAATTTTAAAAGTTAAAAAAATTAAAAAAAATTTAAAAATTAAAAAATATAAATAATTTAAAAAAAAAATTAAAAATTAAAAAAATTAAAAAATTAAAAAATATAGAAAAAAAATTTTAAAATAAATAATTTTTTAATTTTGTTAAAAAATTGAAACAAATTTAAAAAAAAAATTTTAAATTTTAAAAAATTTAAATATAAATAAAGCAAAGAAAATTTTTAAAAAATTAAAAAAAAATTTAAAAAATTTAAAAAAAAAAATTTTAAAAAAATTTAAAAATTAAAAAAAAATATAAGAAAATTTAAAAAAAATGAAAAAATTGAAAAAATTAAAAAAATTAAAAAAATTAAAATAAAAGAAAAAAATTAAAAAACTTTTTTTGAAATAAAAAAATTATAATTTAAAAACAAATTAAAAAATTTTAAAAAATTTTAAAAAAAAATTTTTAAAAATTAAAAAAATTTGTTTAAAAAATTAAAAAAAAAGTTTTAAGAAAATTTTCAAAAATTAAAAAAAAATTAAAAAAAATATAAAAATTAAAAAAAAATGTTAAAAATTTATGAAAAAAATTTAAAAAATTTAAAAAAAAATTTAAAAATTAAAAAAAAATTATAAGAAAATTTTAAAAAAAATTTAAAAATTTAAAAAAAAATAAAAAAAAAATTAAAAAACATTTTTGAAATAAAAAAATTATACTTTTAAAAAAAATTTAAAAAAATTAGAAAAATTTTCAAAAATTAAAAAAAAATAAAAAAAATTTTTTAAAAAATTTTAAAAATTAAAAAAAATTATAAGAAAATTTAAAAAAAAATTTAAAAAATTAAAAAAATTAAAAAAATAAAATAAAAGAAAAAAATTTTAAAAAAAATAAAAAAAAAATTTTTAAATAAAAAAATTATAATTTTAAAAAAAAATTTTAAAAAATTTTAAAAATTTAAGAAAAAAATGAAAAAATTTTGTTAAAAAATTAAAAAAAAAATTTTAAAATTAAAAAAAAATTTTAAAAATTAAAAAAAAATTTAAAAATTAAAAAAAAAATTTTAAAATTAAAAAAATTTAAGAAATTAAAAAATATAAATAATTTTAAAAAAAATAAAAAAAAATTTAAAAATTAAAAAAAAATTAAAATAAAAATTAAAAAATTTTTTTTTTAAAAATTAAAAAAAATTAAAAAAAAAATTTAAAAACATTTTTGAAATAAAAAAATTATACTTTTAAAAAAAATAATAAAAAAATTAAAAAAAATTTCAAAAATTAAAAAAAAAATTTTTTTAAAAAAATTTAAAAATTATAAGAAAATTATAGGAAAATTTAAAAAAAAATTTAAAAATTAAAAAAGGTAAAAATTAAAATAAAAGAAAAAAATTAAAAAACATTTTTTTAAATAAAAATATTATAATTTTAAAAAAAATTTTTAAAAAATTTAAAAAAAAATTTAAAAAAATTTAAAAAAAATTTTAAAAAAATTTAAAAAATTTTTTTAAAAAAATTAAAAAATTTTGTTTAAAAAATTAAAAAAAAAGTTTTAAGAAAGTTTTAAAAATTAAAAAAAAAATTAAAAAAGAAAAATAAAAATTAAAAAAAAATTTTAAAAATTAAAAAACATTTTTGGAATAAAAAAATAATACTTTTAAATAAATTAAAAAAAAATTTAGAAAAATTTTAAAAATTAAAAAAAAAATTTTAAAATTAAAAAAAAATTTTAAAAATTAAAAAAATTAAAAAAATTTTAAAAATTAAAAAATATAAATAATTTAAAAAAATTTAAAAATTAAAAAAATTAAAAAAATTAAAAAATATAGAAAAAAAATTTAAAAATAAATAATTTTTTTTAATTTTGTTAAAAAATTGAAACAAATTTAAAAAAAAAAATTTTTAAATTTTAAAAAATTTAAATATAAATAAAGCAAAGAAAATTTTTAAAAAATTAAAAAAAATTTTAAAAAATTTAAAAAAAAAGTTTAAAAAAAATTTAAAAATTAAAAAAAAATATAAGAAAATTTAAAAAAAAAATAAAAAATGAAAAATTAAAAAAATTAAAAAAATTAAAAAAAAAATTATTTTCAAAATTTTAAAAATTAAAAAAAATTTTAAAAAATTTTAAAAATTTAAAAAAAAAATTTTAAAATTAAAAAAAAATTTTAAAAATTAAAAAAAAATTTAAAAATAAAAAAAAAATTTAAAATTAAAAAAATTTAAGAAATTAAAAAATATAAATAATTTAAAAAAAAATAAAAAAAAATTTAAAAATTAAAAAAAAATTAAAATAAAAATTTAAAAAATTTTTTTTTTAAAAATTAAAACAAAAATTAAAAAAAAAATTAAAAAACATTTTTGAAATAAAAAAATTATACTTTTAAAAAAATTTATACAAAATTAGAAAAATTTTCAAAAATTAAAAAAAAATAAAAAAATTTTTTAAAAAATTTTAAAAATTAAAAAAAATATAAGAAAATTTAAAAAAAAATTTAAAAAATTAAAAAAATTAAAAAATTAAAATAAAAGAAAAAAATTTTAAAAAAATTAAAAAAAAATTTTAAATAAAAAAATTATAATTTTAAAAAAAAATTTTAAAAAATTTTAAAAATTTAAAAAAAAAATTTTAAAATTAAAAAAAAATTTTAAAAATTAAAAAAAAATTTAAAAATTAAAAAAAAAATTTAAAATTAAAAAAATTTAAGAAATTAAAAAATATAAATAATTTAAAAAAAAATAAAAAAAAATTTAAAAATTAAAAAAAAATTAAAATAAAAAAATTAAAATAAAAATTTAAAAAATTTTTTTTTTAAAAATTAAAAAAAAATTAAAAAAAAATTTAAAAAACATTTTTGAAATAAAAAAATTATACTTTTAAAAAAAATAATAAAAAAAATTAGAAAAATTTTCAAAAATTAAAAAAAAATAAAAAATTTTTTTTAAAAAAAATTTAAAAATTATAAGAAAATTATAAGAAAATTTAAAAAAATTTTAAAAATTAAAAAAATTTTAAAAAATTAAAAAAAATTGTTTAAAAAATTAAAAAAAAAGTTTTAAGAAAATTTTCAAAAATTAAAAAAAAAATTTAAAAATTAAAAAAAAATTAAAATCAAAATTTAAATTTTTTTTAAAATTAAAAAAAAATTTTAAAAAAAATTTTAAAAAAATTTTAAAAATTAAAAAAAAATTATAAGAAAATTTAAAAAAAAAATTTAAAAATTTTCAAAGATTAAAAAAAAATAAAAAAAAATTTAAAAATTAAAAAAAAAATTTTAAAATTAAAAAAAAATTTAAAAATTAAAAAAAAAATTTAAAAATTAAAAAAAAATTAAAAAATTAAAATAAAAGAAAAAAAATTAAAAAAATTAAAAAACATTTTTTGAAATAAAAGAATTATAATTTTAAAAAAAAATTTAAAAAATTTTAAAAATTTAAAAAAAATTAAAAAAAGAAAAATAAAAATTAAAAAAAAAATTAAAAAATTAAAAAACATTTTTGAAATAAAAAAATAATACTTTTAAAGAAATTTAAAAAAAAAATTAGAAAAATTTTCAAAGATTAAAAAAAAAAATAAAAAAATTTTAAAAATTAAAAAAAAATTTTAAAAATTAAAAAAATTAAAAAAATTAAAAAAATTAAAAATATAAATAATTAAAAAAAATTTAAAAAAAATTTAAAAATTAAAAAAAATTTAAATAAAAATTTAAATAAAAATTTTAAAAATTAAAAAAAAAATTATAAGAATATTTAAAAAAAATTTATAAATTTGAAAAAATTAAAAAAAAAATTAAAAAACATTTTTGAAATAAAAAAATAATACATTTTAAAAAATTAAAAAAAATTTTAAAAAATTTAAAAAAAAAATTTTAAAAAAAATTTAAAAATGAAAAAAAAATATAAGAAAATTTTAAAAAAATTAAAAAATGAAAAAATTAAAAAAATTAAAAGGAAAGAAAAAAATTAAAAAAAATTTTAAACATTTTTTTAAATAAAAAAATTATTTTAAAAATTTTTTTAAAAAATTTAAAAAAAATTAAAAAATTTTGTTTAAAAAATTAAAAAAAAAGTTTTAAGAAAGTTTTAAAAATTAAAAAAAAATAAAATAAAAATTAAAATTTTTTTTTTAAAATTTAAAAAAAAATTTTAAAAAATTTAAAAAAAAAATTTTAAAAAAATTTTAAAAAAATTTAAATTAAAAAAAATTATAAGAAAATTTTTTAAAAAATTTAAAAATTTGAAAAAATTAAAAAAATTAAAAAAATTTGTTTAAAAAATTAAAAAAAAGTTTTAAGAAAATTTTCAAAAATTAAAAAAAAAATTTAAAAATTAAAAAAAATGAAAATCAAAATTTAAATTTTTTTTAAAATTAAAAAAAAAATTTTAAAAAAATTTAAAAAAAATTTTAAAAATTAAAAAAAAATTATAAGAAAATTTAAAAAAAAAATTAATAATTTTCAAAGATTAAAAAAAAATAAAAAAAAATTTAAAAATTAAACAAAAAATTTTAAAATTAAAAAAAAATTTAAAAATTAAAAAAAAAATTAAAAATTAAAAAAAAATTAAAAAATTAAAATAAAAGAAAAAAAATTAAAAAAATTAAAAAACATTTTTTGAAATAAAAAAATTATAATTTTAAAAAAAAATTTTAAAAAATTTTAAAAATTTAAAAAAAATTAAAAAAAGAAAAATAAAAATTAAAAAATTAAAAAAACATTTTTGAAATAAAAAAATAATACTTTTAAAGAAATTTAAAAAAAAATAGAAAAATTTTCAAAGATTAAAAAAAATAAATAAAAAATTTTAAAAATTAAAAAAAAATTTTAAAAATTAAAAAATTAAAAAAATTAAAAAAATTAAAAAATTAAAAAAATTAAAAAAATTAAACATATAAATAATTAAAAAAAATTAAAAAAAATTTAAAAATTAAAAAAATTAAAATAAAAATTTAAATAAAAATTTTAAAAATTAAAAAAAAAATTATAAGAAAATTTAAAAAAAATTATAAATTTGAAAAAATTAAAAAAAAAATTAAAAAACATTTTTGAAATAAAAAAATAATACATTTAAAAAATTAAAAAAAATTTTAGAAAAATTTTCAAAGATTAAAAAAAAATAAAAAAATTTAAAAATTAAAAAAATTTAAAAAATTAAAAATATAGAAAAAAATTAAAAAATAAATATTTTTTTAATTTTGTTAAAAAATTGAAACAAATTAAAAAAAATTTAATTTTTTAAAAAATTTAAATAAAAATAAAGCAAAGAAATTTTTTAAAAAATTTAAAAAAAATTTAAAAAATTAAAAAAAAATTATTTTCAAAATTTTAAAAATTAAAAAAAATTATACGAAAATTTAAAAAAAAATTGAAAATTTAAAAAAAAATAAAAAAAATTAAAAAACATTTTTGAAATAAAAAAATAATACTTTTAAAAAAAATTTTAAAAAATTTAGAAAAATTTTCAAAAATTAAAAAAAAAATAAAAAAAATTTAAAATTAAAAAAAATTTAAAAAATTTTTTTTTTTAAAAATTAAAACAAAAATTAAAAAAAAATTTAAAAAACATTTTTGAAATAAAAAAATTATACTTTTAAAAAAATTTAAAAAAAAAATAGAAAAATTTTCAAAAATTAAAAAAAATAAAAAAAAATTTAAAAAATTTTAAAATTAAAAAAATTATAAGAAAATTTAAAAAAAATTTAAAAAATTAAAAAAATTAAAAAATTAAAATAAAAGAAAAAAATTTAAAAAAAATTAAAAAAAAATTTTAAATAAAAAAATTATAATTTTAAAAAAAAATTTAAAAAAATTTTAAAAATTTAAAAAAAAAATTAAAAAATGAAAAAATTTTGTTAAAAAATTAAAAAAAAATTTTAAAATTAAAAAAAAATTTTAAAAATTAAAAAAAATTAAAAATCAAAAAAAATTTTAAAATTAAAAAATTTAAGAAATTAAAAAATATAAATAATTTTAAAAAAATAAAAAAAAATTTAAAATTAAAACAAAATTAAAATAAAAATTTTTAAATTTTTTTTTTAAAATTAAAAAAAATTAAAAAAAAATTAAAAAACATTTTTGAAATAAAAAAATTAGAAAATTAAAAAAAATAAAAAAATTTTTTAAAAAAATTTAAAAATTATAAGAAAATTATAAGAAAATTTAAAAAAAAT
>NW_027485693.1:0-32394 GCF_050908995.1 Andrena cerasifolii
GGCTTTTCAATATCGGTTTTTCAATATCAGTTTTTCAATATTCGTTCTCCAATATCGGTTTTTGAATATCGGTTCTAATATCGGATTTAATATCGGTTTTTCAATATCGGTTTTTCAATATCAGTTTTTCGATATCAGTTTTTCAATATTTGTTTTTCAATATCGGTTTTTCAATATCGGTTCTAATATCGGTTTCAATATCGATTTTGCAATATCAGTTTTTCCATATAGGTTTTTCAATATCGGTTTTTCAATATCGGGTTTTCAATATCAGTATTTCAATATTTGGTTTTCAATATCGGTTTTTGAATATCGGTTCTATTATCGGATTCAATATCGGTTTTTCAATATCGGTTTTTCAATATCAGTTTTTCGATATCAGTTTTTCAATATTTGCTTTACAATATCGGTTTTTCAATATCGGTTTCAATATCGATTTTTCAATATCAGTTTTTCGATATAGGTTTTTCAATATCGGTTTTTCAATATCGGTTTTTCAATATCAGTTTTTCAATATTTGGTTTTCAATATCGGTTTTTGAATATCGGTTCTAATATCGGTTTCAATATCGGTTTTTCAATAGCGGTTTTTCAATATCGGTTTTTCAATATCAGTTTTTCAATATTTGTTCTCCAATATCGGTTTTTGAATATCGGTTCTAATATCGGATTCAATATCAGTTTTTCAATATCAGTTTTTCAATATTCGTTTTTCAATATCGGTTTTTGAATATTTGTTCTCCAATATCGGTTTTTGAATATCGGTTTTTGAATATCGGTTCTAATATCGGATTTAATATCGGTTTTTCAATATCGGTTTTTCAATATCAGTATTTCAATATTTGGTTTTCAATATCGGTTTTTGAATATCGGTTCTATTATCGGATTCAATATCGGTTTTTCAATATCGGTTTTTCAATATCAGTTTTTCGATATCAGTTTTTCAATATTTGCTTTACAATATCGGTTTTTCAATATCGGTTTCAATATCGATTTTTCAATATCAGTTTTTCGATATAGGTTTTTCAATATCGGTTTTTCAATATCGGTTTTTCAATATCAGTTTTTCAATATTTGTTTTTCAATATCGGTTTTTCAATATCGGTTCTAATATCGGTTTCAATATCGATTTTTCAATATCAGTTTTTCGATATAGGTTTTTCAATATCGGTTTTTCAATATCGGGTTTTCAATATCAGTATTTCAATATTTGGTTTTCAATATCGGTTTTTGAATATCGGTTCTATTATCGGATTCAATATCGGTTTTTCAATATCGGTTTTTCAATATCAGTTTTTCGATATCAGTTTTTCAATATTTGCTTTACAATATCGGTTTTTCAATATCGGTTTCAATATCGATTTTTCAATATCAGTTTTTCGATATAGGTTTTTCAATATCGGTTTTTCAATATCGGTTTTTCAATATCAGTTTTTCAATATTTGGTTTTCAATATCGGTTTTTGAATATCGGTTCTAATATCGGTTTCAATATCGGTTTTTCAATAGCGGTTTTTCAATATCGGTTTTTCAATATCAGTTTTTCGATATAGGTTTTTCAATATCGGTTTTTCAATATCGGTTTTTCAATATCAGTTTTTCAATATTTGGTTTTCAATATCGGTTTTTGAATATCGGTTCTAATATCGGATTCAATATCAGTTTTTCAATATCAGTTTTTCAATATTCGTTTTTCAATATCGGTTTTTGAATATTTGTTCTCCAATATCGGTTTTTGAATATCGGTTTTTCAATATCGGTTCTAATATCGGATTCAATATCGGTTTTGCAATATCAGTTTTTCCATATAGGTTTTTCAATATCGGTTTTTCAATATCGGTTTTTCAATATCGGTTTTTCAATATCGGTTTTTCAATATCAGTTTTTCAATATCGGATTTTGAATATCGGTTCTAATATCGGTTTCAATATCGATTTTTCAATATCGGTTTTTCAATATTTGTTTTTCAATATCGGTTCTAATATCGGATTCAATATCGGTTTTGCAATATCAGTTTTTCCATATAGGTTTTTCAATATCGGTTTTTCAATATCGGTTTTTCAATATCAGTTTTTCAATATTTGTTCTCCAATATCGGTTTTTGAATATCGGTTCTAATATCGGATACAATATCGGTTTTTCAATATCGGTTTTTCAATATCAGTTTTTCAATATTTGTTTTTCAATATCGGTTTTTCAATATCGGTTTTTCAATATCGGTTTTTCAATATCAGTTTTTCAATATTCGTTCTCCAATATCGGTTTTTGAATATCGGTTCTAATATCGGATTTAATATCGGTTTTTCAATATCGGTTTTTCAATATCGGTTTCTCAATATCAGTATTTCAATATTTGGTTTTCAATATCGGTTTTTGAATATCGGTTCTATTATCGGATTCAATATCGGTTTTTCAATATCGGTTTTTCAATATCAGTTTTTCGATATCAGTTTTTCAATATTTGCTTTACAATATCGGTTTTTCAATATCGGTTTCAATATCGATTTTTCAATATCAGTTTTTCGATATAGGTTTTTCAATATCGGTTTTTCAATATCGGTTTTTCAATATCAGTTTTTCAATATTTGGTTTTCAATATCGGTTTTTGAATATCGGTTCTAATATCGGTTTCAATATCGGTTTTTCAATAGCGGTTTTTCAATATCGGTTTTTCAATATCAGTTTTTCAATATTTGTTCTCCAATATCGGTTTTTGAATATCGGTTCTAATATCGGATTCAATATCAGTTTTTCAATATCAGTTTTTCAATATTCGTTTTTCAATATCGGTTTTTGAATATTTGTTCTCCAATATCGGTTTTTGAATATCGGTTTTTCAATATCGGTTCTAATATCGGATTCAATATCGGTTTTGCAATATCAGTTTTTCCATATAGGTTTTTCAATATCGGTTTTTCAATATCGGTTTTTCAATATCAGTTTTTCAATATTTGTTCTCCAATATCGGTTTTTGAATATCGGTTCTAATATCGGATTCAATATCGGTTTTTCAATATCGGTTTTTCAATATCAGTTTTTCGATATCAGTTTTTCAATATTTGTTTTTCAATATCGGTTTTTCAATATCGGTTCTAATATCGGTTTCAATATCGATTTTTCGATATCAGTTTTTCGATATAGGTTTTTCAATATCGGTTTTTCAATATCGGTTTTTCAATATCAGTATTTCAATATTTGGTTTTCAATATCGGTTTTTGAATATCGGTTCTATTATCGGATTCAATATCGGTTTTTCAATATCAGTTTTTCGATATCAGTTTTTCAATATTTGCTTTACAATATCGGTTTTTCAATATCGGTTCTAATATCGGTTTCAATATCGATTTTTCAATATCAGTTTTTCGATATAGGTTTTTCAATATCGGTTTTTCAATATCGGTTTTTCAATATCAGTTTTTCAATATTTGGTTTTCAATATCGGTTTTTGAATATCGGTATTTCAATATCGGTTTTTCAATATCGGTTCTAATATCGGATTCAATATCGGTTTTGCAATATCAGTTATTCGATATAGGTTTTTCAATATCGGTTTTTCAATATCGGTTTTTCAATATCGGTTTTTCAATATCAGTTTTTCAATATTTGTTCTCCAATATCGGTTTTTGAATATCGGTTCTAATATCGGTTTCAATATCGGTTTTTCAATAGCGGTTTTGCAATATCAGTTATTCGATATAGGTTTTTCAATATCGGTTTTTCAATATCGGTTTTTCAATATCGGTTTTGCAATATCAGTTTCTCAATATCAGTTTTTCGATATCAGTTTTTCAATATTTGTTTTTCAATATCGGTTTTTCAATATCGGCTTTTCAATATCGGTTTTTCAATATCAGTTTTTCAATATTCGTTCTCCAATATCGGTTTTTGAATATCGGTTCTAATATCGGATTTAATATCGGTTTTTCAATATCGGTTTTTCAATATCAGTTTTTCGATATCAGTTTTTCAATATTTGTTTTTCAATATCGGTTTTTCAATATCGGTTCTAATATCGGTTTCAATATCGATTTTGCAATATCAGTTTTTCCATATAGGTTTTTCAATATCGGTTTTTCAATATCGGGTTTTCAATATCAGTATTTCAATATTTGGTTTTCAATATCGGTTTTTGAATATCGGTTCTATTATCGGATTCAATATCGGTTTTTCAATATCGGTTTTTCAATATCAGTTTTTCGATATCAGTTTTTCAATATTTGCTTTACAATATCGGTTTTTCAATATCGGTTTCAATATCGATTTTTCAATATCAGTTTTTCGATATAGGTTTTTCAATATCGGTTTTTCAATATCGGTTTTTCAATATCAGTTTTTCAATATTTGGTTTTCAATATCGGTTTTTGAATATCGGTTCTAATATCGGTTTCAATATCGGTTTTTCAATAGCGGTTTTTCAATATCGGTTTTTCAATATCAGTTTTTCAATATTTGTTCTCCAATATCGGTTTTTGAATATCGGTTCTAATATCGGATTCAATATCAGTTTTTCAATATCAGTTTTTCAATATTCGTTTTTCAATATCGGTTTTTGAATATTTGTTCTCCAATATCGGTTTTTGAATATCGGTTTTTGAATATCGGTTCTAATATCGGATTTAATATCGGTTTTTCAATATCGGTTTTTCAATATCAGTATTTCAATATTTGGTTTTCAATATCGGTTTTTGAATATCGGTTCTATTATCGGATTCAATATCGGTTTTTCAATATCGGTTTTTCAATATCAGTTTTTCGATATCAGTTTTTCAATATTTGCTTTACAATATCGGTTTTTCAATATCGGTTTCAATATCGATTTTTCAATATCAGTTTTTCGATATAGGTTTTTCAATATCGGTTTTTCAATATCGGTTTTTCAATATCAGTTTTTCAATATTTGTTTTTCAATATCGGTTTTTCAATATCGGTTCTAATATCGGTTTCAATATCGATTTTTCAATATCAGTTTTTCAATATCGGTTTTTCAATATCGGTTTTTCAATATCGGTTTTTCAATATCAGTTTTTCAATATTTGTTCTCCAATATCGGTTTTTGAATATCGGTTCTAATATCGGTTTCAATATCGGTTTTTCAATAGCGGTTTTGCAATATCAGTTATTCGATATAGGTTTTTCAATATCGGTTTTTCAATATCGGTTTTTCAATATCGGTTTTGCAATATCAGTTTCTCAATATCAGTTTTTCGATATCAGTTATTCAATATTTGTTTTTCAATATCGGTTTTTCAATATCGGCTTTTCAATATCGGTTTTTCAATATCAGTTTTTCAATATTCGTTCTCCAATATCGGTTTTTGAATATCGGTTCTAATATCGGATTTAATATCGGTTTTTCAATATCGGTTTTTCAATATCAGTTTTTCGATATCAGTTTTTCAATATTTGTTTTTCAATATCGGTTTTTCAATATCGGTTCTAATATCGGTTTCAATATCGATTTTGCAATATCAGTTTTTCCATATAGGTTTTTCAATATCGGTTTTTCAATATCGGGTTTTCAATATCAGTATTTCAATATTTGGTTTTCAATATCGGTTTTTGAATATCGGTTCTATTATCGGATTCAATATCGGTTTTTCAATATCGGTTTTTCAATATCAGTTTTTCGATATCAGTTTTTCAATATTTGCTTTACAATATCGGTTTTTCAATATCGGTTTCAATATCGATTTTTCAATATCAGTTTTTCGATATAGGTTTTTCAATATCGGTTTTTCAATATCGGTTTTTCAATATCAGTTTTTCAATATTTGGTTTTCAATATCGGTTTTTGAATATCGGTTCTAATATCGGTTTCAATATCGGTTTTTCAATAGCGGTTTTTCAATATCGGTTTTTCAATATCAGTTTTTCAATATTTGTTCTCCAATATCGGTTTTTGAATATCGGTTCTAATATCGGATTCAATATCAGTTTTTCAATATCAGTTTTTCAATATTCGTTTTTCAATATCGGTTTTTGAATATTTGTTCTCCAATATCGGTTTTTGAATATCGGTTTTTGAATATCGGTTCTAATATCGGATTTAATATCGGTTTTTCAATATCGGTTTTTCAATATCAGTATTTCAATATTTGGTTTTCAATATCGGTTTTTGAATATCGGTTCTATTATCGGATTCAATATCGGTTTTTCAATATCGGTTTTTCAATATCAGTTTTTCGATATCAGTTTTTCAATATTTGCTTTACAATATCGGTTTTTCAATATCGGTTTCAATATCGATTTTTCAATATCAGTTTTTCGATATAGGTTTTTCAATATCGGTTTTTCAATATCGGTTTTTCAATATCAGTTTTTCAATATTTGTTTTTCAATATCGGTTTTTCAATATCGGTTCTAATATCGGTTTCAATATCGATTTTTCAATATCAGTTTTTCGATATAGGTTTTTCAATATCGGTTTTTCAATATCGGGTTTTCAATATCAGTATTTCAATATTTGGTTTTCAATATCGGTTTTTGAATATCGGTTCTATTATCGGATTCAATATCGGTTTTTCAATATCGGTTTTTCAATATCAGTTTTTCGATATCAGTTTTTCAATATTTGCTTTACAATATCGGTTTTTCAATATCGGTTTCAATATCGATTTTTCAATATCAGTTTTTCGATATAGGTTTTTCAATATCGGTTTTTCAATATCGGTTTTTCAATATCAGTTTTTCAATATTTGGTTTTCAATATCGGTTTTTGAATATCGGTTCTAATATCGGTTTCAATATCGGTTTTTCAATAGCGGTTTTTCAATATCGGTTTTTCAATATCAGTTTTTCGATATAGGTTTTTCAATATCGGTTTTTCAATATCGGTTTTTCAATATCAGTTTTTCAATATTTGGTTTTCAATATCGGTTTTTGAATATCGGTTCTAATATCGGATTCAATATCAGTTTTTCAATATCAGTTTTTCAATATTCGTTTTTCAATATCGGTTTTTGAATATTTGTTCTCCAATATCGGTTTTTGAATATCGGTTTTTCAATATCGGTTCTAATATCGGATTCAATATCGGTTTTGCAATATCAGTTTTTCCATATAGGTTTTTCAATATCGGTTTTTCAATATCGGTTTTTCAATATCGGTTTTTCAATATCGGTTTTTCAATATCAGTTTTTCAATATCGGATTTTGAATATCGGTTCTAATATCGGTTTCAATATCGATTTTTCAATATCGGTTTTTCAATATTTGTTTTTCAATATCGGTTCTAATATCGGATTCAATATCGGTTTTGCAATATCAGTTTTTCCATATAGGTTTTTCAATATCGGTTTTTCAATATCGGTTTTTCAATATCAGTTTTTCAATATTTGTTCTCCAATATCGGTTTTTGAATATCGGTTCTAATATCGGATACAATATCGGTTTTTCAATATCGGTTTTTCAATATCAGTTTTTCAATATTTGTTTTTCAATATCGGTTTTTCAATATCGGTTTTTCAATATCGGTTTTTCAATATCAGTTTTTCAATATTCGTTCTCCAATATCGGTTTTTGAATATCGGTTCTAATATCGGATTTAATATCGGTTTTTCAATATCGGTTTTTCAATATCGGTTTCTCAATATCAGTATTTCAATATTTGGTTTTCAATATCGGTTTTTGAATATCGGTTCTATTATCGGATTCAATATCGGTTTTTCAATATCGGTTTTTCAATATCAGTTTTTCGATATCAGTTTTTCAATATTTGCTTTACAATATCGGTTTTTCAATATCGGTTTCAATATCGATTTTTCAATATCAGTTTTTCGATATAGGTTTTTCAATATCGGTTTTTCAATATCGGTTTTTCAATATCAGTTTTTCAATATTTGGTTTTCAATATCGGTTTTTGAATATCGGTTCTAATATCGGTTTCAATATCGGTTTTTCAATAGCGGTTTTTCAATATCGGTTTTTCAATATCAGTTTTTCAATATTTGTTCTCCAATATCGGTTTTTGAATATCGGTTCTAGTATCGGATTCAATATCAGTTTTTCAATATCAGTTTTTCAATATTCGTTTTTCAATATCGGTTTTTGAATATTTGTTCTCCAATATCGGTTTTTGAATATCGGTTTTTCAATATCGGTTCTAATATCGGATTCAATATCGGTTTTGCAATATCAGTTTTTCCATATAGGTTTTTCAATATCGGTTTTTCAATATCGGTTTTTCAATATCAGTTTTTCAATATTTGTTCTCCAATATCGGTTTTTGAATATCGGTTCTAATATCGGATTCAATATCGGTTTTTCAATATCGGTTTTTCAATATCAGTTTTTCGATATCAGTTTTTCAATATTTGTTTTTCAATATCGGTTTTTCAATATCGGTTCTAATATCGGTTTCAATATCGATTTTTCGATATCAGTTTTTCGATATAGGTTTTTCAATATCGGTTTTTCAATATCGGTTTTTCAATATCAGTATTTCAATATTTGGTTTTCAATATCGGTTTTTGAATATCGGTTCTATTATCGGATTCAATATCGGTTTTTCAATATCAGTTTTTCGATATCAGTTTTTCAATATTTGCTTTACAATATCGGTTTTTCAATATCGGTTCTAATATCGGTTTCAATACCGATTTTTCAATATCAGTTTTTCGATATAGGTTTTTCAATATCGGTTTTTCAATATCGGTTTTTCAATATCAGTTTTTCAATATTTGGTTTTCAATATCGGTTTTTGAATATCGGTATTTCAATATCGGTTTTTCAATATCGGTTCTAATATCGGATTCAATATCGGTTTTGCAATATCAGTTATTCGATATAGGTTTTTCAATATCGGTTTTTCAATATCGGTTTTTCAATATCGGTTTTTCAATATCAGTTTTTCAATATTTGTTCTCCAATATCGGTTTTTGAATATCGGTTCTAATATCGGTTTCAATATCGGTTTTTCAATAGCGGTTTTGCAATATCAGTTATTCGATATAGGTTTTTCAATATCGGTTTTTCAATATCGGTTTTTCAATATCGGTTTTGCAATATCAGTTTCTCAATATCAGTTTTTCGATATCAGTTTTTCAATATTTGTTTTTCAATATCGGTTTTTCAATATCGGCTTTTCAATATCGGTTTTTCAATATCAGTTTTTCAATATTCGTTCTCCAATATCGGTTTTTGAATATCGGTTCTAATATCGGATTTAATATCGGTTTTTCAATATCGGTTTTTCAATATCAGTTTTTCGATATCAGTTTTTCAATATTTGTTTTTCAATATCGGTTTTTCAATATCGGTTCTAATATCGGTTTCAATATCGATTTTGCAATATCAGTTTTTCCATATAGGTTTTTCAATATCGGTTTTTCAATATCGGGTTTTCAATATCAGTATTTCAATATTTGGTTTTCAATATCGGTTTTTGAATATCGGTTCTATTATCGGATTCAATATCGGTTTTTCAATATCGGTTTTTCAATATCAGTTTTTCGATATCAGTTTTTCAATATTTGCTTTACAATATCGGTTTTTCAATATCGGTTTCAATATCGATTTTTCAATATCAGTTTTTCGATATAGGTTTTTCAATATCGGTTTTTCAATATCGGTTTTTCAATATCAGTTTTTCAATATTTGGTTTTCAATATCGGTTTTTGAATATCGGTTCTAATATCGGTTTCAATATCGGTTTTTCAATAGCGGTTTTTCAATATCGGTTTTTCAATATCAGTTTTTCAATATTTGTTCTCCAATATCGGTTTTTGAATATCGGTTCTAATATCGGATTCAATATCAGTTTTTCAATATCAGTTTTTCAATATTCGTTTTTCAATATCGGTTTTTGAATATTTGTTCTCCAATATCGGTTTTTGAATATCGGTTTTTGAATATCGGTTCTAATATCGGATTTAATATCGGTTTTTCAATATCGGTTTTTCAATATCAGTATTTCAATATTTGGTTTTCAATATCGGTTTTTGAATATCGGTTCTATTATCGGATTCAATATCGGTTTTTCAATATCGGTTTTTCAATATCAGTTTTTCGATATCAGTTTTTCAATATTTGCTTTACAATATCGGTTTTTCAATATCGGTTTCAATATCGATTTTTCAATATCAGTTTTTCGATATAGGTTTTTCAATATCGGTTTTTCAATATCGGTTTTTCAATATCAGTTTTTCAATATTTGTTTTTCAATATCGGTTTTTCAATATCGGTTCTAATATCGGTTTCAATATCGATTTTTCAATATCAGTTTTTCGATATAGGTTTTTCAATATCGGTTTTTCAATATCGGGTTTTCAATATCAGTATTTCAATATTTGGTTTTCAATATCGGTTTTTGAATATCGGTTCTATTATCGGATTCAATATCGGTTTTTCAATATCGGTTTTTCAATATCAGTTTTTCGATATCAGTTTTTCAATATTTGCTTTACAATATCGGTTTTTCAATATCGGTTTCAATATCGATTTTTCAATATCAGTTTTTCGATATAGGTTTTTCAATATCGGTTTTTCAATATCGGTTTTTCAATATCAGTTTTTCAATATTTGGTTTTCAATATCGGTTTTTGAATATCGGTTCTAATATCGGTTTCAATATCGGTTTTTCAATAGCGGTTTTTCAATATCGGTTTTTCAATATCAGTTTTTCGATATAGGTTTTTCAATATCGGTTTTTCAATATCGGTTTTTCAATATCAGTTTTTCAATATTTGGTTTTCAATATCGGTTTTTGAATATCGGTTCTAATATCGGATTCAATATCAGTTTTTCAATATCAGTTTTTCAATATTCGTTTTTCAATATCGGTTTTTGAATATTTGTTCTCCAATATCGGTTTTTGAATATCGGTTTTTCAATATCGGTTCTAATATCGGATTCAATATCGGTTTTGCAATATCAGTTTTTCCATATAGGTTTTTCAATATCGGTTTTTCAATATCGGTTTTTCAATATCGGTTTTTCAATATCGGTTTTTCAATATCAGTTTTTCGATATCAGTTTTTCAATATTTGCTTTACAATATCGGTTTTTCAATATCGGTTTCAATATCGATTTTTCAATATCAGTTTTTCGATATAGGTTTTTCAATATCGGTTTTTCAATATCGGTTTTTCAATATCAGTTTTTCAATATTTGTTTTTCAATATCGGTTTTTCAATATCGGTTCTAATATCGGTTTCAATATCGATTTTTCAATATCAGTTTTTCGATATAGGTTTTTCAATATCGGTTTTTCAATATCGGGTTTTCAATATCAGTATTTCAATATTTGGTTTTCAATATCGGTTTTTGAATATCGGTTCTATTATCGGATTCAATATCGGTTTTTCAATATCGGTTTTTCAATATCAGTTTTTCGATATCAGTTTTTCAATATTTGCTTTACAATATCGGTTTTTCAATATCGGTTTCAATATCGATTTTTCAATATCAGTTTTTCGATATAGGTTTTTCAATATCGGTTTTTCAATATCGGTTTTTCAATATCAGTTTTTCAATATTTGGTTTTCAATATCGGTTTTTGAATATCGGTTCTAATATCGGTTTCAATATCGGTTTTTCAATAGCGGTTTTTCAATATCGGTTTTTCAATATCAGTTTTTCGATATAGGTTTTTCAATATCGGTTTTTCAATATCGGTTTTTCAATATCAGTTTTTCAATATTTGGTTTTCAATATCGGTTTTTGAATATCGGTTCTAATATCGGATTCAATATCAGTTTTTCAATATCAGTTTTTCAATATTCGTTTTTCAATATCGGTTTTTGAATATTTGTTCTCCAATATCGGTTTTTGAATATCGGTTTTTCAATATCGGTTCTAATATCGGATTCAATATCGGTTTTGCAATATCAGTTTTTCCATATAGGTTTTTCAATATCGGTTTTTCAATATCGGTTTTTCAATATCGGTTTTTCAATATCGGTTTTTCAATATCAGTTTTTCAATATCGGTTTTTCAATATCGGTTCTAATATCGGTTTCAATATCGATTTTTCGATATCAGTTTTTCGATATAGGTTTTTCAATATCGGTTTTTCAATATCGGTTTTTCAATATCAGTATTTCAATATTTGGTTTTCAATATCGGTTTTTGAATATCGGTTCTATTATCGGATTCAATATCGGTTTTTCAATATCGGTTTTTCAATATCAGTTTTTCAATATTTGTTTTTCAATATCGGTTCTAATATCGGATTCAATATCGTTTTTTCAATATCGGTTTTGCAATATCAGTTATTCGATATAGGTTTTTCAATATCGGTTTTTGAATATCGGTTCTAATATCGGATTCAATATCGGTTTTTCAATATCGGTTTTTCAATATCAGTTTTTCGATATCAGTTTTTCAATATTTGTTTTTCAATATCGGTTTTTCAATATCGGTTCTAATATCGGTTTCAATATCGATTTTTCGATATCAGTTTTTCGATATAGGTTTTTCAATATCGGTTTTTCAATATCGGTTTTTCAATATCAGTATTTCAATATTTGGTTTTCAATATCGGTTTTTGAATATCGGTTCTATTATCGGATTCAATATCGGTTTTTCAATATCAGTTTTTCGATATCAGTTTTTCAATATTTGCTTTACAATATCGGTTTTTCAATATCGGTTCTAATATCGGTTTCAATATCGATTTTTCAATATCAGTTTTTCGATATAGGTTTTTCAATATCGGTTTTTCAATATCGGTTTTTCAATATCAGTTTTTCAATATTTGGTTTTCAATATCGGTTTTTGAATATCGGTATTTCAATATCGGTTTTTCAATATCGGTTCTAATATCGGATTCAATATCGGTTTTGCAATATCAGTTATTCGATATAGGTTTTTCAATATCGGTTTTTCAATATCGGTTTTTCAATATCGGTTTTTCAATATCAGTTTTTCAATATTTGTTCTCCAATATCGGTTTTTGAATATCGGTTCTAATATCGGTTTCAATATCGGTTTTTCAATAGCGGTTTTGCAATATCAGTTATTCGATATAGGTTTTTCAATATCGGTTTTTCAATATCGGTTTTGCAATATCAGTTTCTCAATATCAGTTTTTCGATATCAGTTTTTCAATATTTGTTTTTCAATATCGGTTTTTCAATATCGGCTTTTCAATATCGGTTTTTCAATATCAGTTTTTCAATATTCGTTCTCCAATATCGGTTTTTGAATATCGGTTCTAATATCGGATTTAATATCGGTTTTTCAATATCGGTTTTTCAATATCAGTTTTTCGATATCAGTTTTTCAATATTTGTTTTTCAATATCGGTTTTTCAATATCGGTTCTAATATCGGTTTCAATATCGATTTTGCAATATCAGTTTTTCCATATAGGTTTTTCAATATCGGTTTTTCAATATCGGGTTTTCAATATCAGTATTTCAATATTTGGTTTTCAATATCGGTTTTTGAATATCGGTTCTATTATCGGATTCAATATCGGTTTTTCAATATCGGTTTTTCAATATCAGTTTTTCGATATCAGTTTTTCAATATTTGCTTTACAATATCGGTTTTTCAATATCGGTTTCAATATCGATTTTTCAATATCAGTTTTTCGATATAGGTTTTTCAATATCGGTTTTTCAATATCGGTTTTTCAATATCAGTTTTTCAATATTTGGTTTTCAATATCGGTTTTTGAATATCGGTTCTAATATCGGTTTCAATATCGGTTTTTCAATAGCGGTTTTTCAATATCGGTTTTTCAATATCAGTTTTTCAATATTTGTTCTCCAATATCGGTTTTTGAATATCGGTTCTAATATCGGATTCAATATCAGTTTTTCAATATCAGTTTTTCAATATTCGTTTTTCAATATCGGTTTTTGAATATTTGTTCTCCAATATCGGTTTTTGAATATCGGTTTTTGAATATCGGTTCTAATATCGGATTTAATATCGGTTTTTCAATATCGGTTTTTCAATATCAGTATTTCAATATTTGGTTTTCAATATCGGTTTTTGAATATCGGTTCTATTATCGGATTCAATATCGGTTTTTCAATATCGGTTTTTCAATATCAGTTTTTCGATATCAGTTTTTCAATATTTGCTTTACAATATCGGTTTTTCAATATCGGTTTCAATATCGATTTTTCAATATCAGTTTTTCGATATAGGTTTTTCAATATCGGTTTTTCAATATCGGTTTTTCAATATCAGTTTTTCAATATTTGTTTTTCAATATCGGTTTTTCAATATCGGTTCTAATATCGGTTTCAATATCGATTTTTCAATATCAGTTTTTCGATATAGGTTTTTCAATATCGGTTTTTCAATATCGGGTTTTCAATATCAGTATTTCAATATTTGGTTTTCAATATCGGTTTTTGAATATCGGTTCTATTATCGGATTCAATATCGGTTTTTCAATATCGGTTTTTCAATATCAGTTTTTCGATATCAGTTTTTCAATATTTGCTTTACAATATCGGTTTTTCAATATCGGTTTCAATATCGATTTTTCAATATCAGTTTTTCGATATAGGTTTTTCAATATCGGTTTTTCAATATCGGTTTTTCAATATCAGTTTTTCGATATTTGGTTTTCAATATCGGTTTTTGAATATCGGTTCTAATATCGGTTTCAATATCGGTTTTTCAATAGCGGTTTTTCAATATCGGTTTTTCAATATCAGTTTTTCGATATAGGTTTTTCAATATCGGTTTTTCAATATCGGTTTTTCAATATCAGTTTTTCAATATTTGGTTTTCAATATCGGTTTTTGAATATCGGTTCTAATATCGGATTCAATATCAGTTTTTCAATATCAGTTTTTCAATATTCGTTTTTCAATATCGGTTTTTGAATATTTGTTCTCCAATATCGGTTTTTGAATATCGGTTTTTCAATATCGGTTCTAATATCGGATTCAATATCGGTTTTGCAATATCAGTTTTTCCATATAGGTTTTTCAATATCGGTTTTTCAATATCGGTTTTTCAATATCGGTTTTTCAATATCGGTTTTTCAATATCAGTTTTTCGATATCAGTTTTTCAATATTTGCTTTACAATATCGGTTTTTCAATATCGGTTTCAATATCGATTTTTCAATATCAGTTTTTCGATATAGGTTTTTCAATATCGGTTTTTCAATATCGGTTTTTCAATATCAGTTTTTCAATATTTGTTTTTCAATATCGGTTTTTCAATATCGGTTCTAATATCGGTTTCAATATCGATTTTTCAATATCAGTTTTTCGATATAGGTTTTTCAATATCGGTTTTTCAATATCGGGTTTTCAATATCAGTATTTCAATATTTGGTTTTCAATATCGGTTTTTGAATATCGGTTCTATTATCGGATTCAATATCGGTTTTTCAATATCGGTTTTTCAATATCAGTTTTTCGATATCAGTTTTTCAATATTTGCTTTACAATATCGGTTTTTCAATATCGGTTTCAATATCGATTTTTCAATATCAGTTTTTCGATATAGGTTTTTCAATATCGGTTTTTCAATATCGGTTTTTCAATATCAGTTTTTCAATATTTGGTTTTCAATATCGGTTTTTGAATATCGGTTCTAATATCGGTTTCAATATCGGTTTTTCAATAGCGGTTTTTCAATATCGGTTTTTCAATATCAGTTTTTCGATATAGGTTTTTCAATATCGGTTTTTCAATATCGGTTTTTCAATATCAGTTTTTCAATATTTGGTTTTCAATATCGGTTTTTGAATATCGGTTCTAATATCGGATTCAATATCAGTTTTTCAATATCAGTTTTTCAATATTCGTTTTTCAATATCGGTTTTTGAATATTTGTTCTCCAATATCGGTTTTTGAATATCGGTTTTTCAATATCGGTTCTAATATCGGATTCAATATCGGTTTTGCAATATCAGTTTTTCCATATAGGTTTTTCAATATCGGTTTTTCAATATCGGTTTTTCAATATCGGTTTTTCAATATCGGTTTTTCAATATCAGTTTTTCAATATCGGATTTTGAATATCGGTTCTAATATCGGTTTCAATATCGATTTTTCAATATCGGTTTTTCAATATTTGTTTTTCAATATCGGTTCTAATATCGGATTCAATATCGGTTTTTCAATATCGGTTTTTCAATATCAGTTTTTCAATATTCTTTCTCCAATATCGGTTTTTGAATATCGGTTCTAATATCGGATTTAATATCGGTTTTTCAATATCGGTTTTTCAATATCGGTTTTTCAATATCAGTTTTTCAATATTTGTTCTACAATATCGGTTTTTGAATATCGGTTCTAATATCGGATTCAATATCGGTTTTTCAATATCGGTTTTTCAATATCAGTTTTTCGATATCAGTTTTTCAATATTTGTTTTTCAATATCGGTTCTAATATCGGTTTCAATATCGATTTTTCAATATCAGTTTTTCGATATAGGTTTTTCAATATCGGTTTTTCAATATCGGTTTTTCAATATCAGTTTTTCAATATTTGGTTTTCATTATCGGTTTTTGAATATCGGTTCTATTATCGGATTCAATATCGGTTTTTCAATATCGGTTTTTCAATATCAGTTTTTCAATATTTGTTTTTCAATATCGGTTCTAATATCGGATTCAATATCGTTTTTTCAATATCGGTTTTGCAATATCAGTTATTCGATATAGGTTTTTCAATATCGGTTTTTCAATATCGGTTTTTCAATATCGGTTTTGCAATATCAGTTTCTCAATATCAGTTTTTCGATATCAGTTTTTCAATATTTGTTTTTCAATATCGGTTATTCAATATCGGCTTTTCAATATCGGTTTTTCAATATCAGTTTTTCAATATTCGTTCTCCAATATCGGTTTTTGAATATCGGTTCTAATATCGGATTTAATATCGGTTTTTCAATATCGGTTTTTCAATATCAGTTTTTCGATATCAGTTTTTCAATATTTGTTTTTCAATATCGGTTTTTCAATATCGGTTCTAATATCGGTTTCAATATCGATTTTTCAATATCAGTTTTTCGATATAGGTTTTTCAATATCGGTTTTTCAATATCGGTTTTTCAATATCAGTATTTCAATATTTGGTTTTCAATATCGGTTTTTGAATATCGGTTCTATTATCGGATTCAATATCGGTTTTTCAATATCGGTTTTTCAATATCAGTTTTTCGATATCAGTTTTTCAATATTTGCTTTACAATATCGGTTTTTCAATATCGGTTTCAATATCGATTTTTCAATATCAGTTTTTCGATATAGGTTTTTCAATATCGGTTTTTCAATATCGGTTTTTCAATATCAGTTTTTCAATATTTGGTTTTCAATATCGGTTTTTGAATATCGGTTCTAATATCGGTTTCAATAGCGGTTTTTCAATAGCGGTTTTTCAATATCGGTTTTTCAATATCAGTTTTTCAATATTTGTTCTCCAATATCGGTTTTTGAATATCGGTTCTAATATCGGATTCAATATCAGTTTTTCAATATCAGTTTTTCAATATTCGTTTTTCAATATCGGTTTTTGAATATTTGTTCTCCAATATCGGTTTTTGAATATCGGTTTTTCAATATCGGTTCTAATATCGGATTCAATATCGGTTTTGCAATATCAGTTTTTCCATATAGGTTTTTCAATATCGGTTTTTCAATATCGGTTTTTCAATATCAGTTTTTCAATATTTGTTCTCCAATATCGGTTTTTGAATATCGGTTCTAATATCGGATACAATATCGGTTTTTCAATATCGGTTTTTCAATATCAGTTTTTCGATATCAGTTTTTCAATATTTGTTTTTCAATATCGGTTTTTCAATATCGGTTCTAATATCGGTTTCAATATCGATTTTTCGATATCAGTTTTTCGATATAGGTTTTTCAATATCGGTTTTTCAATATCGGTTTTTCAATATCAGTATTTCAATATTTGGTTTTCAATATCGGTTTTTGAATATCGGTTCTATTATCGGATTCAATATCGGTTTTTCAATATCGGTTTTTCAATATCAGTTTTTCAATATTTGTTTTTCAATATCGGTTCTAATATCGGATTCAATATCGTTTTTTCAATATCGGTTTTGCAATATCAGTTATTCGATATAGGTTTTTCAATATCGGTTTTTGAATATCGTTTCTAATATCGGATTCAATATCGGTTTTTCAATATCGGTTTTTCAATATCAGTTTTTCGATATCAGTTTTTCAATATTTGTTTTTCAATATCGGTTTTTCAATATCGGTTCTAATATCGGTTTCAATATCGATTTTTCGATATCAGTTTTTCGATATAGGTTTTTCAATATCGGTTTTTCAATATCGGTTTTTCAATATCAGTATTTCAATATTTGGTTTTCAATATCGGTTTTTGAATATCGGTTCTATTATCGGATTCAATATCGGTTTTTCAATATCAGTTTTTCGATATCAGTTTTTCAATATTTGCTTTACAATATCGGTTTTTCAATATCGGTTCTAATATCGGTTTCAATATCGATTTTTCAATATCAGTTTTTCGATATAGGTTTTTCAATATCGGTTTTTCAATATCGGTTTTTCAATATCAGTTTTTCAATATTTGGTTTTCAATATCGGTTTTTGAATATCGGTATTTCAATATCGGTTTTTCAATATCGGTTCTAATATCGGATTCAATATCGGTTTTGCAATATCAGTTATTCGATATAGGTTTTTCAATATCGGTTTTTCAATATCGGTTTTTCAATATCGGTTTTTCAATATCAGTTTTTCAATATTTGTTCTCCAATATCGGTTTTTGAATATCGGTTCTAATATCGGTTTCAATATCGGTTTTTCAATAGCGGTTTTGCAATATCAGTTATTCGATATAGGTTTTTCAATATCGGTTTTTCAATATCGGTTTTTCAATATCGGTTTTGCAATATCAGTTTCTCAATATCAGTTTTTCGATATCAGTTTTTCAATATTTGTTTTTCAATATCGGTTTTTCAATATCGGCTTTTCAATATCGGTTTTTCAATATCAGTTTTTCAATATTCGTTCTCCAATATCGGTTTTTGAATATCGGTTCTAATATCGGATTTAATATCGGTTTTTCAATATCGGTTTTTCAATATCAGTTTTTCGATATCAGTTTTTCAATATTTGTTTTTCAATATCGGTTTTTCAATATCGGTTCTAATATCGGTTTCAATATCGATTTTGCAATATCAGTTTTTCCATATAGGTTTTTCAATATCGGTTTTTCAATATCGGGTTTTCAATATCAGTATTTCAATATTTGGTTTTCAATATCGGTTTTTGAATATCGGTTCTATTATCGGATTCAATATCGGTTTTTCAATATCGGTTTTTCAATATCAGTTTTTCGATATCAGTTTTTCAATATTTGCTTTACAATATCGGTTTTTCAATATCGGTTTCAATATCGATTTTTCAATATCAGTTTTTCGATATAGGTTTTTCAATATCGGTTTTTCAATATCGGTTTTTCAATATCAGTTTTTCAATATTTGGTTTTCAATATCGGTTTTTGAATATCGGTTCTAATATCGGTTTCAATATCGGTTTTTCAATAGCGGTTTTTCAATATCGGTTTTTCAATATCAGTTTTTCAATATTTGTTCTCCAATATCGGTTTTTGAATATCGGTTCTAATATCGGATTCAATATCAGTTTTTCAATATCAGTTTTTCAATATTCGTTTTTCAATATCGGTTTTTGAATATTTGTTCTCCAATATCGGTTTTTGAATATCGGTTTTTGAATATCGGTTCTAATATCGGATTTAATATCGGTTTTTCAATATCGGTTTTTCAATATCAGTATTTCAATATTTGGTTTTCAATATCGGTTTTTGAATATCGGTTCTATTATCGGATTCAATATCGGTTTTTCAATATCGGTTTTTCAATATCAGTTTTTCGATATCAGTTTTTCAATATTTGCTTTACAATATCGGTTTTTCAATATCGGTTTCAATATCGATTTTTCAATATCAGTTTTTCGATATAGGTTTTTCAATATCGGTTTTTCAATATCGGTTTTTCAATATCAGTTTTTCAATATTTGTTTTTCAATATCGGTTTTTCAATATCGGTTCTAATATCGGTTTCAATATCGATTTTTCAATATCAGTTTTTCGATATAGGTTTTTCAATATCGGTTTTTCAATATCGGGTTTTCAATATCAGTATTTCAATATTTGGTTTTCAATATCGGTTTTTGAATATCGGTTCTATTATCGGATTCAATATCGGTTTTTCAATATCGGTTTTTCAATATCAGTTTTTCGATATCAGTTTTTCAATATTTGCTTTACAATATCGGTTTTTCAATATCGGTTTCAATATCGATTTTTCAATATCAGTTTTTCGATATAGGTTTTTCAATATCGGTTTTTCAATATCGGTTTTTCAATATCAGTTTTTCAATATTTGGTTTTCAATATCGGTTTTTGAATATCGGTTCTAATATCGGTTTCAATATCGGTTTTTCAATAGCGGTTTTTCAATATCGGTTTTTCAATATCAGTTTTTCGATATAGGTTTTTCAATATCGGTTTTTCAATATCGGTTTTTCAATATCAGTTTTTCAATATTTGGTTTTCAATATCGGTTTTTGAATATCGGTTCTAATATCGGATTCAATATCAGTTTTTCAATATCAGTTTTTCAATATTCGTTTTTCAATATCGGTTTTTGAATATTTGTTCTCCAATATCGGTTTTTGAATATCGGTTTTTCAATATCGGTTCTAATATCGGATTCAATATCGGTTTTGCAATATCAGTTTTTCCATATAGGTTTTTCAATATCGGTTTTTCAATATCGGTTTTTCAATATCAGTTTTTCAATATTTGTTCTCCAATATCGGTTTTTGAATATCGGTTCTAATATCGGATTCAATATCGGTTTTTCAATATCGGTTTTTCAATATCAGTTTTTCGATATCAGTTTTTCAATATTTGTTTTTCAATATCGGTTTTTCAATATCGGTTCTAATATCGGTTTCAATATCGATTTTTCAATATCAGTTTTTCGATATTGGTTTTTCTATATCGGTTTTTCAATATCGGTTTTTCAATATCAGTATTTCAATATTTGGTTTTCAATATCGGTTTTTGAATATCGGTTCTATTATCGGATTCAATATCGGTTTTTCAATATCCGTTTTTCGATATCAGTTTTTCAATATTTGCTTTACAATATCGGTTTTTCAATATCGGTTCTAATATCGGTTTCAATATCGATTTTTCAATATCAGTTTTTCGATATAGGTTTTTCAATATCGGTTTTTCAATATCGGTTTTTCAATATCAGTTTTTCAATATCGGTTTTTGAATATCGGTTTTTCGATATCAGTTTTTCAATATTTGCTTTACAATATCGGTTTTTGAATATCGGTTCTAATATCGGTTTCAATATCGATTGTTCAATATCAGTTTTTCGATATAGGTTTTTCAATATCGGTTTTTCAATATCGGTTTTTCAATATCAGTTTTTCAATATCGGATTTTGAATATCGGTTCTAATATCGGTTTCAATATCGATTTTTCAATATCGGTTTTTCAATATTTGTTTTTCAATATCGGTTCTAATATCGGATTCAATATCGGTTTTTCAATATCGGTTTTTCAATATCAGTTTTTCAATATTCTTTCTCCAATATCGGTTTTTGAATATCGGTTCTACTATCGGATTTAATATCGGTTTTTCAATATCGGTTTTTCAATATCGGTTTTTCAATATCAGTTTTTCAATATTTGTTCTACAATATCGGTTTTTGAATATCGGTTCTAATATCGGATTCAATATCGGTTTTTCAATATCGGTTTTTCAATATCAGTTTTTCGATATCAGTTTTTCAATATTTGTTTTTCAATATCGGTTCTAATATCGGTTTCAATATCGATTTTTCAATATCAGTTTTTCGATATAGGTTTTTCAATATCGGTTTTTCAATATCGGTTTTTCAATATCAGTTTTTCAATATTTGGTTTTCATTATCGGTTTTTGAATATCGGTTCTATTATCGGATTCAATATCGGTTTTTCAATATCGGTTTTTCAATATCAGTTTTTCAATATTTGTTTTTCAATATCGGTTCTAATATCGGATTCAATATCGTTTTTTCAATTTCGGTTTTGCAATATCAGTTATTCGATATAGGTTTTTCAATATCGGTTTTTCAATATCGGTTTTTCAATATCGGTTTTGCAATATCAGTTTCTCAATATCAGTTTTTCGATATCAGTTTTTCAATATTTGTTTTTCAATATCGGTTATTCAATATCGGCTTTTCAATATCGGTTTTTCAATATCAGTTTTTCAATATTCGTTCTCCAATATCGGTTTTTGAATATCGGTTCTAATATCGGATTTAATATCGGTTTTTCAATATCGGTTTTTCAATATCAGTTTTTCGATATCAGTTTTTCAATATTTGTTTTTCAATATCGGTTTTTCAATATCGGTTCTAATATCGGTTTCAATATCGATTTTTCAATATCAGTTTTTCGATATAGGTTTTTCAATATCGGTTTTTCAATATCGGTTTTTCAATATCAGTATTTCAATATTTGGTTTTCAATATCGGTTTTTGAATATCGGTTCTATTATCGGATTCAATATCGGTTTTTCAATATCGGTTTTTCAATATCAGTTTTTCGATATCAGTTTTTCAATATTTGCTTTACAATATCGGTTTTTCAATATCGGTTTCAATATCGATTTTTCAATATCAGTTTTTCGATATAGGTTTTTCAATATCGGTTTTTCAATATCGGTTTTTCAATATCAGTTTTTCAATATTTGGTTTTCAATATCGGTTTTTGAATATCGGTTCTAATATCGGTTTCAATATCGGTTTTTCAATAGCGGTTTTTCAATATCGGTTTTTCAATATCAGTTTTTCAATATTTGTTCTCCAATATCGGTTTTTGAATATCGGTTCTAATATCGGATTCAATATCAGTTTTTCAATATCAGTTTTTCAATATTCGTTTTTCAATATCGGTTTTTGAATATTTGTTCTCCAATATCGGTTTTTGAATATCGGTTTTTGAATATCGGTTCTAATATCGGATTTAATATTGGTTTTTCAATATCGGTTTTTCAATAACAGTATTTCAATATTTGGTTTTCAATATCGGTTTTTGAATATCGGTTCTATTATCGGATTCAATATCGGTTTTTCAATATCGGTTTTTCAATATCAGTTTTTCGATATCAGTTTTTCAATATTTGCTTTACAATATCGGTTTTTCAATATCGGTTTCAATATCGATTTTTCAATATCAGTTTTTCGATATAGGTTTTTCAATATCGGTTTTTCAATATCGGTTTTTCAATATCAGTTTTTCAATATTTGTTTTTCAATATCGGTTTTTCAATATCGGTTCTAATATCGGTTTCAATATCGATTTTTCAATATCAGTTTTTCGATATAGGTTTTTCAATATCGGTTTTTCAATATCGGGTTTTCAATATCAGTATTTCAATATTTGGTTTTCAATATCGGTTTTTGAATATCGGTTCTATTATCGGATTCAATATCGGTTTTTCAATATCGGTTTTTCAATATCAGTTTTTCGATATCAGTTTTTCAATATTTGCTTTACAATATCGGTTTTTCAATATCGGTTTCAATATCGATTTTTCAATATCAGTTTTTCGATATAGGTTTTTCAATATCGGTTTTTCAATATCGGTTTTTCAATATCAGTTTTTCAATATTTGGTTTTCAATATCGGTTTTTGAATATCGGTTCTAATATCGGTTTCAATATCGGTTTTTCAATAGCGGTTTTTCAATATCGGTTTTTCAATATCAGTTTTTCGATATAGGTTTTTCAATATCGGTTTTTCAATATCGGTTTTTCAATATCAGTTTTTCAATATTTGGTTTTCAATATCGGTTTTTGAATATCGGTTCTAATATCGGATTCAATATCAGTTTTTCAATATCAGTTTTTCAATATTCGTTTTTCAATATCGGTTTTTGAATATTTGTTCTCCAATATCGGTTTTTGAATATCGGTTTTTCAATATCGGTTCTAATATCGGATTCAATATCGGTTTTGCAATATCAGTTTTTCCATATAGGTTTTTCAATATCGGTTTTTCAATATCGGTTTTTCAATATCAGTTTTTCAATATTTGTTCTCCAATATCGGTTTTTGAATATCGGTTCTAATATCGGATTCAATATCGGTTTTTCAATATCGGTTTTTCAATATCAGTTTTTCGATATCAGTTTTTCAATATTTGTTTTTCAATATCGGTTTTTCAATATCGGTTCTAATATCGGTTTCAATATCGATTTTTCAATATCAGTTTTTCGATATTGGTTTTTCTATATCGGTTTTTCAATATCGGTTTTTCAATATCAGTATTTCAATATTTGGTTTTCAATATCGGTTTTTGAATATCGGTTCTATTATCGGATTCAATATCGGTTTTTCAATATCCGTTTTTCGATATCAGTTTTTCAATATTTGCTTTACAATATCGGTTTTTCAATATCGGTTCTAATATCGGTTTCAATATCGATTTTTCAATATCAGTTTTTCGATATAGGTTTTTCAATATCGGTTTTTCAATATCGGTTTTTCAATATCAGTTTTTCAATATCGGTTTTTGAATATCGGTTTTTCGATATCAGTTTTTCAATATTTGCTTTACAATATCGGTTTTTGAATATCGGTTCTAATATCGGTTTCAATATCGATTGTTCAATATCAGTTTTTCGATATAGGTTTTTCAATATCGGTTTTTCAATATCGGTTTTTCAATATCAGTTTTTCAATATCGGATTTTGAATATCGGTTCTAATATCGGTTTCAATATCGATTTTTCAATATCGGTTTTTCAATATTTGTTTTTCAATATCGGTTATAATATCGGATTCAATATCGGTTTTTCAATATCGGTTTTTCAATATCAGTTTTTCAATATTCTTTCTCCAATATCGGTTTTTGAATATCGGTTCTAATATCGGATTTAATATCGGTTTTTCAATATCGGTTTTTCAATATCGGTT
The DNA here is from genome assembly GCF_050908995.1 of Andrena cerasifolii. NCBI lineage: Eukaryota > Metazoa > Arthropoda > Insecta > Hymenoptera > Andrenidae > Andrena > Andrena cerasifolii. The sequence goes on from NW_027485693.1 coordinate 24,929, forward strand.
TTTCAATATCAGTTTTTCAATATTTGTTCTACAATATCGGTTTTTGAATATCGGTTCTAATATCGGATTCAATATCGGTTTTTCAATATCGGTTTTTCAATATCAGTTTTTCGATATCAGTTTTTCAATATTTGTTTTTCAATATCGGTTCTAATATCGGTTTCAATATCGATTTTTCAATATCAGTTTTTCGATATAGGTTTTTCAATATCGGTTTTTCAATATCGGTTTTTCAATATCAGTTTTTCAATATTTGGTTTTCATTATCGGTTTTTGAATATCGGTTCTATTATCGGATTCAATATCGGTTTTTCAATATCGGTTTTTCAATATCAGTTTTTCAATATTTGTTTTTCAATATCGGTTCTAATATCGGATTCAATATCGTTTTTTCAATATCGGTTTTGCAATATCAGTTATTCGATATAGGTTTTTCAATATCGGTTTTTCAATATCGGTTTTTCAATATCGGTTTTGCAATATCAGTTTCTCAATATCAGTTTTTCGATATCAGTTTTTCAATATTTGTTTTTCAATATCGGTTATTCAATATCGGCTTTTCAATATCGGTTTTTCAATATCAGTTTTTCAATATTCGTTCTCCAATATCGGTTTTTGAATATCGGTTCTAATATCGGATTTAATATCGGTTTTTCAATATCGGTTTTTCAATATCAGTTTTTCGATATCAGTTTTTCAATATTTGTTTTTCAATATCGGTTTTTCAATATCGGTTCTAATATCGGTTTCAATATCGATTTTTCAATATCAGTTTTTCGATATAGGTTTTTCAATATCGGTTTTTCAATATCGGTTTTTCAATATCAGTATTTCAATATTTGGTTTTCAATATCGGTTTTTGAATATCGGTTCTATTATCGGATTCAATATCGGTTTTTCAATATCGGTTTTTCAATATCAGTTTTTCGATATCAGTTTTTCAATATTTGCTTTACAATATCGGTTTTTCAATATCGGTTTCAATATCGATTTTTCAATATCAGTTTTTCGATATAGGTTTTTCAATATCGGTTTTTCAATATCGGTTTTTCAATATCAGTTTTTCAATATTTGGTTTTCAATATCGGTTTTTGAATATCGGTTCTAATATCGGTTTCAATATCGGTTTTTCAATAGCGGTTTTTCAATATTGGTTTTTCAATATCAGTTTTTCAATATTTGTTCTCCAATATCGGTTTTTGAATATCGGTTCTAATATCGGATTCAATATCAGTTTTTCAATATCAGTTTTTCAATATTCGTTTTTCAATATCGGTTTTTGAATATTTGTTCTCCAATATCGGTTTTTGAATATCGGTTTTTCAATATCGGTTCTAATATCGGATTCAATATCGGTTTTGCAATATCAGTTTTTCCATATAGGTTTTTCAATATCGGTTTTTCAATATCGGTTTTTCAATATCAGTTTTTCAATATTTGTTCTCCAATATCGGTTTTTGAATATCGGTTCTAATATCGGATACAATATCGGTTTTTCAATATCGGTTTTTCAATATCAGTTTTTCGATATCAGTTTTTCAATATTTGTTTTTCAATATCGGTTTTTCAATATCGGTTCTAATATCGGTTTCAATATCGATTTTTCAATATCAGTTTTTCGATATAGGTTTTTCAATATCGGTTTTTCAATATCGGTTTTTCAATATCAGTATTTCAATATTTGGTTTTCAATATCGGTTTTTGAATATCGGTTCTATTATCGGATTCAATATCGGTTTTTCAATATCGGTTTTTCAATATCAGTTTTTCAATATTTGTTTTTCAATATCGGTTCTAATATCGGATTCAATATCGTTTTTTCAATATCGGTTTTGCAATATCAGTTATTCGATATAGGTTTTTCAATATCGGTTTTTCAATATCGGTTTTTCAATATCGGTTTTGCAATATCAGTTTCTCAATATCAGTTTTTCGATATCAGTTTTTCAATATTTGTTTTTCAATATCGGTTTTTCAATATCGGCTTTTCAATATCGGTTTTTCAATATCAGTTTTTCAATATTCGTTCTCCAATATCGGTTTTTGAATATCGGTTCTAATATCGGATTTAATATCGGTTTTTCAATATCGGTTTTTCAATATCAGTTTTTCGATATCAGTTTTTCAATATTTGTTTTTCAATATCGGTTTTTCAATATCGGTTCTAATATCGGTTTCAATATCGATTTTTCAATATCAGTTTTTCGATATAGGTTTTTCAATATCGGTTTTTCAATATCGGTTTTTCAATATCAGTATTTCAATATTTGGTTTTCAATATCGGTTTTTGAATATCGGTTCTATTATCGGATTCAATATCGGTTTTTCAATATCGGTTTTTCAATATCAGTTTTTCGATATCAGTTTTTCAATATTTGCTTTACAATATCGGTTTTTCAATATCGGTTTCAATATCGATTTTTCAATATCAGTTTTTCGATATAGGTTTTTCAATATCGGTTTTTCAATATCGGTTTTTCAATATCAGTTTTTCAATATTTGGTTTTCAATATCGGTTTTTGAATATCGGTTCTAATATCTGTTTCAATATCGGTTTTTCAATAGCGGTTTTTCAATATCGGTTTTTCAATATCAGTTTTTCAATATTTGTTCTCCAATATCGGTTTTTGAATATCGGTTCTAATATCGGATTCAATATCAGTTTTTCAATATCAGTTTTTCAATATTCGTTTTTCAATATCGGTTTTTGAATATTTGTTCTCCAATATCGGTTTTTGAATATCGGTTTTTCAATATCGGTTCTAATATCGGATTCAATATCGGTTTTGCAATATCAGTTTTTCCATATAGGTTTTTCAATATCGGTTTTTCAATATTTGGTTTTCAATATCGGTTTTTGAATATCGGTTCTATTATCGGATTCAATATCGGTTTTTCAATATCAGTTTTTCGATATCAGTTTTTCAATATTTGCTTTACAATATCGGTTTTTCAATATCGGTTCTAATATCGGTTTCAATATCGATTTTTCAATATCAGTTTTTCGATATAGGTTTTTCAATATCGGTTTTTCAATATCGGTTTTTCAATATCAGTTTTTCAATATCGGTTTTTGAATATCGGTTTTTCGATATCAGTTTTTCAATATTTGCTTTACAATATCGGTTTTTGAATATCGGTTCTAATATCGGTTTCAATATCGATTGTTCAATATCAGTTTTTCGATATAGGTTTTTCAATATCGGTTTTTCAATATCGGTTTTTCAATATCAGTTTTTCAATATCGGATTTTGAATATCGGTTCTAATATCGGTTTCAATATCGATTTTTCAATATCGGTTTTTCAATATTTGTTTTTCAATATCGGTTCTAATATCGGATTCAATATCGGTTTTTCAATATCGGTTTTTCAATATCAGTTTTTCAATATTCGTTCTCCAATATCGGTTTTTGAATATCGGTTCTAATATCGGATTTAATATCGGTTTTTCAATATCGGTTTTTCAATATCGGTTTTTCAATATCAGTTTTTCAATATTTGTTCTACAATATCGGTTTTTGAATATCGGTTCTAATATCGGATTCAATATCGGTTTTTCAATATCGGTTTTTCAATATCAGTTTTTCGATATCAGTTTTTCAATATTTGTTTTTCAATATCGGTTCTAATATCGGTTTCAATATCGATTTTTCAATATCAGTTTTTCGATATAGGTTTTTCAATATCGGTTTTTCAATATCGGTTTTTCAATATCAGCTTTTCAATATTTGGTTTTCATTATCGGTTTTTGAATATCGGTTCTATTATCGGATTCAATATCGGTTTTTCAATATCGGTTTTTCAATATCAGTTTTTCAATATTTGTTTTTCAATATCGGTTCTAATATCGGATTCAATATCGTTTTTTCAATATCGGTTTTGCAATATCAGTTATTCGATATAGGTTTTTCAATATCGGTTTTTCAATATCGGTTTTTCAATATCGGTTTTGCAATATCAGTTTCTCAATATCAGTTTTTCGATATCAGTTTTTCAATATTTGTTTTTCAATATCGGTTTTTCAATATCGGCTTTTCAATATCGGTTTTTCAATATCAGTTTTTCAATATTCGTTCTCCAATATCGGTTTTTGAATATCGGTTCTAATATCGGATTTAATATCGGTTTTTCAATATCGGGTTTTTCAATATCAGTTTTTCGATATCAGTTTTTCAATATTTGTTTTTCAATATCGGTTTTTCAATATCGGTTCTAATATCGGTTTCAATATCGATTTTTCAATATCAGTTTTTCGATATAGGTTTTTCAATATCGGTTTTTCAATATCGGTTTTTCAATATCAGTATTTCAATATTTGGTTTTCAATATCGGTTTTGAATATCGGTTCTATTATCGGATTCAATATCGGTTTTTTCAATATCGGTTTTTCAATATCAGTTTTTCGATATCAGTTTTTCAATATTTGCTTTACAATATCGGTTTTTCAATATCGGTTTCAATATCGGTTTTTCAATATCAGTTTTCAATATTTGTTCTCCAATATCGGTTTTTGAATATCGGTTCTAATATCGGATTCAATATCAGTTTTTCAATATCAGTTTTTCAATATTCGTTTTTCAATATCGGTTTTTGAATATTTGTTCTCCAATATCGGTTTTGAATATCGGTTTTTCAATATCGGTTCTAATATCGGATTCAATATCGGTTTGCAATATCAGTTTTTCCATATAGGTTTTTCATATCGTTTTTCAATATCGGTTTTTCAATATCAGTTTTTCAATATTTGTTCTCCAATATCGGTTTTTGAATATCGGTTCTAATATCGGATTCAATATCGGTTTTTCAATATCGGTTTTTCAATATCAGTTTTTCGATATCAGTTTTTCAATATTTGTTTTTCAATATCGGTTTTTCAATATCGGTTCTAATATCGGTTTCAATATCGATTTTTCAATATCAGTTTTTCGATATAGGTTTTTCAATATCGGTTTTTCAATATCGGTTTTTCAATATCAGTATTTCAATATTTGGTTTTCAATATCGGTTTTTGAATATCGGTTCTATTATCGGATTCAATATCGGTTTTTCAATATCAGTTTTCGATATCAGTTTTTCAATATTTGCTTTACAATATCGGTTTTTCAATATCGGTTCTAATATCGGTCTCAATATCGATTTTTTCAATATCAGTTTTTCGATATAGGTTTTTCAATATCGGTTTTTCAATATCGGTTTTTCAATATCAGTTTTTCAATATTTGGTTTTCAATATCGGTTTTTGAATATCGGTATTTCAATATCGGTTTTTCAATATCGGTTCTAATATCGGATTCAATATCGGTTTTGCAATATCAGTTATTCGATATAGGTTTTTCAATATCGGTTTTTCAATATCGGTTTTTCAATATCGGTTTTTCAATATCAGTTTTTCAATATTTGGTTTTCAATATCGTGTTTTGAATATCGGTTCTAATATCGGTTTCAATATCGGTTTTTCAATAGCGGTTTTTCAATATCGGTTTTTCAATATCAGTTTTTCAATATTTGTTCTCCAATATCGGTTTTTGGAATATCGGTTCTAATATCGGATTCAATATCAGTTTTTCAATATCAGTTTTTCAATATTCGTTTTTCAATATCGTTTTTGAATATTTGTTCTCCAATATCGGTTTTTGAATATCGGTTTTTCAATATCGGTTCTAATATCGGATTCAATATCGGTTTTGCAATATCAGTTTTTCCATATAGGTTTTTCAATATCGGTTTTTCAATATCGGTTTTTCAATATCAGTTTTTCAATATTTGTTCTCCAATATCGGTTTTTGAATATCGGTTCTAATATCGGATACAATATCGGTTTTTCAATATCGGTTTTTCAATATCAGTTTTTCGATATCAGTTTTTCAATATTTGTTTTTCAATATCGGTTTTTCAATATCGGTTCTAATATCGGTTTCAATATCGATTTTTCAATATCAGTTTTTCGATATAGGTTTTTCAATATCGGTTTTCAATATCGGTTTTTCAATATCAGTATTTCAATATTTGGTTTTCAATATCGGTTTTTGAATATCGGTTCTATTATCGGATTCAATATCGGTTTTTCAATATCGGTTTTTCAATATCAGTTTTTCAATATTTGTTCTCCAATATCGGTTTTGAATATCGGTTCTAATATCGGATTCAATATCAGTTTTTCAATATCAGTTTTTCAATATTCGTTTTCAATATCGGTTTTTGAATATTTGTTCTCCAATATCGGTTTTTGAATATCGGTTTTTCAAATATCGGTTCTAATATCGGATTCAATATCGGTTTTGCAATATCAGTTTTTCCATATAGGTTTTTCAATATCGGTTTTTCAATATCGGTTTTTCAATATCAGTTTTTCAATATTTGTTCTCCAATATCGGTTTTTGAATATCGGTTTCTAATATCGGATACAATATCGGTTTTTCAATATCGGTTTTTCAATATCAGTTTTTCGATATCAGTTTTTCAATATTTGTTTTTCAATATCGGTTTTTCAATATCGGTTCTAATATCGTTTCAATATCGATTTTTCAATATCAGTTTTTCGATATAGGTTTTTCAATATCGGTTTTTCAATATCGGTTTTTCAATATCAGTATTTCAATATTTGGTTTTCAATATCGGTTTTTGAATATCGGTTCTATTATCGGATTCAATATCGGTTTTTCAATATCGTTTTTCAATATCAGTTTTTCAATATTTGTTTTTCAATATCGGTTCTAATATCGGATTCAATATCGTTTTTTCAATATCGGTTTTGCAATATCAGTTATTCGATATAGGTTTTTCAATATCGGTTTTTCAATATCGGTTTTTCAATATCGGTTTTGCAATATCAGTTTCTCAATATCAGTTTTTCGATATCAGTTTTTCAATATTTGTTTTTCAATATCGGTTTTTCAATATCGCTTTTCAATATCGGTTTTTCAATATCAGTTTTTCAATATTCGTTCTCCAATATCGGTTTTTGAATATCGGTTCTAATATCGGATTTAATATCGGTTTTTCAATATCGGTTTTTCAATATCAGTTTTCGATATCAGTTTTTCAATATTTGTTTTTCAATATCGGTTTTTCAATATCGGTTCTAATATCGGTTTCAATATCGATTTTTCAATATCAGTTTTTCGATATAGGTTTTTCAATATCGGTTTTTCAATAACGGTTTTTCAATATCAGTATTTCAATATTTGGTTTTCAATATCGGTTTTTGAATATCGGTTCTATTATCGGATTCAATATCGTTTTTCAATATCGGTTTTTCAATATCAGTTTTTCGATATCAGTTTTTCAATATTTGCTTTACAATATCGGTTTTTCAATATCGGTTTCAATATCGATTTTTCAATATCAGTTTTTCGATATAGGTTTTTCAATATCGGTTTTTCAATATCGGTTTTTCAATATCAGTTTTTCAATATTTGGTTTTCAATATCGGTTTTGAATATCGGTTCTAATATCGGTTTCAATAT